>NC_142009.1:115779365-115844365 GCF_049901735.1 Notechis scutatus | reverse complement strand
ACTGACCAACTCCTTCTTGGCTGACAGAAAGGAGAACCAGGTTTGGCTGCAATCCTGCAAGAGAGCTACACAATTTCTCTATGTTTTTGTTTCTGTCTTTTTCCCTCCAGCAGCCTAGGCTGTAGCCCAGTGAAGCCAAATGACTTGGATGGGGAATAACCTAGCTTTACCAAAATGAAATGGGGAAAAAAATCATATTACATCCAAGCGATAGGTTTTAGAATGTTCTGGCTACTCCCCAAAATAAAATAAACAAAGTAAGAGATAAGAATAAAACTCCAAATATATCTTCACTCTTAGTGCTAAAGCAATGGTGGTCTGAATCTTGTATTTGTAGTTGGGATTACAATTATTTTTGTACCCGATTCTGTATTTATTTCAAATGCAACATTCATAGTATCCCTATTAATAGCAATAGCACTTAGACTTATATGCCGCTTCACAGTGCTTCACAGCCCTCTCTAAGCATTTACAGAGTCAGCCTATCGCCCCCAACAATCTGAGTCCTCATTTTACTGACCTCAGAAGGATAGAAGGTTGAGTCAACCTTGAGCCTGGTGAGAACTGAACTGCCAAATTGCAGGCCGTCAGCAGAAGTAGCCTGCAGTACCCCATTCTAACCACTGTGCCACCATGGCTCTTGCAACACGACATTTTAGTTACACCATCCATTATTGCTATATATATTTTTGGTACCAATATATTGTGCTTGATTTGTTCTTTGACTTTCATCTTATTGTGCTTTGGTGGTAGTGGTGGCGGTGGTCGTTGAACAGGTAGTCCTTGACTTATAACAGTTCATTCAGTGACCATTCAAAGTTACAAAAGCACTGGAAAAAGTGGCTTATGACCATTTTTCACACTTAGAACTGTTGCAGCACCCCCCATGGTCACATGATCAAAATTCAGATGCTTGGCAATGAACTCATATTTATGAGAGTTACGGTATCCTGGGGTCATGTAATCACCTTTTGCAACCTTCCTACAAGCAGTCAATGGGGAAGCCAGATTCACTCAACAATCATGTTACTAACTTAATAACTGCAAAGAAAGGTTGTAAAATAGGGCAACAGAAACTTTAGGCTCAGTTGTAGTTGTAATTTGAGGACTACCTGCGGTTGTCATCAGTGGCTTACTCTTGTGGTAAGTCTAATTCTGGCATCTCTTACACCGTTGAAAGCCTTTGGAAGGAAAATTATTGCCTAATTTATTTATCCCAAATGCCCGTAGAATGTTACAAGGTGTGGGATAATCTTAGAAAACCAATTGACAGCTGTTAACGTATGCAGAAGACATATGTAAGTGCAGCAGCCAAAACTAAAAAAGAATAGTGGCTCACAAAATGAGTAAATTGCTCCTGAGGAGTAGAAAGCTTGCTACAGTTCTTCAAGCATCACCAGCTTGGAGAAAACAGACTTTAACATAACTCATAGACAGCTAAATTTGGGTACTGGTCTGATTCTGTGATACTGCTGATAATTTATCCCATTGGAGCTTGAAGCATGTGGCTTTCCAGGGGTCAAGGAAAACCAGGATTCTGTTGCTCTGTCAGGGAGAGGGGCAGTTTCTAAATTTGATATATAAATTTGATGTTCCCTTTGGCCAACAGGATGAGCAAGAAAGAAACAGGTAACTATTTTAATTAATATATCTATAATTTTAAAAAAATGTGCAGTAATTTTTAAAAAAGAAATGTTGCTAAACTGAAATGTAAGGTATCCTTAATAAGTCTGCTATCTGGGAACCCAGTGTAAGCTATTTTTTTTCCAAATCAAACAATAATACATTAATTACTTCCCAGAACTATGTAGTGATGTAAAAGTATATAGCGGAAAACAGAAGAAAGGTTTGAAATAAAGCTATATGTTTACTCTGGCAGAGATGGATCCTGTTATCGTTCTTTTAACTTGGCTGTTAAAATAAGATAATTATTAGGTACACCAAAATAAGCTGCAGTTCATGAAAGCTTAAGTTGTTCAATAAAAAAAAAAATTCCTCAGAAAAGATGCTGCCAGAACTCCTAATTGTTTTGCCCCTATGACTGACACAGCACTCCTCCTTCAAAGGTTATTCAGTGAATAGACTGCCATCTGCTGGCACAAATGGTTAGCTCACTATGCAGGAATAGACCAGAGTAGTAACTATTAAAAACATCATGGTACACAATGCTAGAGATTTTACCAAAGGCAGCGCTTATTCTAACATTCATACTTTTCTATAAATAAACCATCAAGCCAAATGAAAACCACTGTGGCATTCTTGAGGCTTGCTCTAACTTCCCTCTGTGGGTGGGTATTGCAATGTTGAGCAGCCAGTCAAACGAGAGGCTTACAGAACACTGATTAAAGTATTTTCAATTTGGTTGCTCATCCTGTAGTTCCAATAATTACATACATAGCCTCTCTGTTTTCATGATGAGAACTGAAAGTACCTGGTGCACGCTGGCTAGCATTGAATATCCATGGTGTCGAGTATACACACACACACACACACACACACACACACACACACACAAAGTTTAGATTTTGCTATGGAGTCAATCAGGAAAAACATTTTGGGAGATCTGTGGGATTTAATATAGAGCCTCCCAGAGATCAAATAATATCTAAGAAGTCTTTTATATTAACTGTGTGAATATAATCACTCACATACATTTCATCTTAGGGATCTTCCAGTCAGCTCTTGATATCACTCTTTTCCCTTCTGCTGAAGTTTTAGGTCCTTCCTGAGGTTTTGTGGGATGAGGATGAATGAGGAGGAGGGCGACTGAAAAAAATCATCAATGAAGGAGTGGAAAGATTGGTACCTTAGCAAACCCCTTCCTCTTCTCTTTGTTGTCTCTCTTTTCAAAGTAAGAGGCAGGAAAACACCTGAGGGTTCTGAAAAGAACTGTGTCAAGCATATAATTTTGTCCAACAATACATAATGCAGTAAGAAATCACACAGCACGAGGTTGACATGCTACCTCTCTTCTTTGGTATGGATGTAAAATAATTCAATGTCTTTTTCTACTGAATTTTGTCTAATCTAAAAGAATCTGCCCCCCCTTCCTTTTTCTTTTCTTCCATTTCAAACTGCAACAGTGATGAAATTCTGAGAACTCCATTGTTGGAGATATTTTAGGACAAAATTGGAGATCTATTTGCCTGGCTGGGATGGTATGAGGATTCCTGCTATGGGTGAAAAGATGAACGAATAACTTTTAAGTTCCATTCCAATCCTATGATTCTATTGTTCTATGATTCTGTGGTTCTCTGTGATTCTATCTGATTCTATAATGCTAGAGTCTATGAGTCTAGGGTCCCAGAAGCACTGATATTTCACTGCAAGGTGTGTGCATTCCTCACCTAAACTCCTAACTATTGATCGCAGTTCTCCAGCAAATTCTTCATGCATTGTTTCTGGCCATTTCTGAGCTGCATAACATTGCAAGCAAGGACAACTGATTAAATTGTGTCTCAGTGAATGATACAAGGAAGACTGACTGAATAGCAGTGAGTTATGTCAAATTTTGGGTTGGGGAGATGTAATCAGGAGTTCATAGTGACAACGCAAGAGACAAGACTAGGGCTGTTTGCATTTTCTAGCAATTGAATGCAACGGGAAAAAGACAAATTGTATTGCAAAAGACTTTACTTGAAGTAAAGGAAGTAGGACACAACAATTAACAACCTTAAACAAAAGCTGCTTGAAAAGTTATCTTCCCCTGTACATCCCCTATGCCCTTGTAAGCAAGGGCAGTTCAAGCAGCAAACAGCCAAGCTGGAATAGGTACAGAATACCAAAATTGATTTTCCTTATAGTTGCCCATCATTTCTTATGCTAGCCAGACATGATTTAAGTGTTGAAAAAGTTCCAATCATATGCAGCAATTTTGACTGATTTTATAACACCACAGACCAACAAAATGAAACATCTGCTGGTGAAAAAGCCAAAAGTACCCTCCTCCTACCAATTTTATAGTCATTTTTCCCCTTAATGCTACCATTAGCTCTATGAAGGGCAAATGCATTGCTCTAAAAGTTATATCTTTACTACATAGGAAAGAAAATACATGGCTGAGGTAATTTGATTTACTTTGTTAACATGTGCAAATCGTTTAATTTGGTGTAGAGCTGGGTTAATTGATGGATGTGGCATCGGTTTTGCTTTAACACAGAGAGGTTAAAATAAGGTCTTCCATAAACTGAGCTCTAAAAGCTTCCTTGGAATAGATTCTATGTCATAACTAGTTTTACGCAATTTGTCCATGAAGGCTAGGATGGATGACTCTATATCAGATCCACTTGTTTTCCCAATCTCAGGTTGCTTCTGTCTCATTTTGGTGTCAGTTTATGACTTTTCTTTCATTTACAGGCATTTTGAGACATATTTCTTATAATACTGGCTGCACAGGAAACTTTCTTTTGAGCTGGAACAAATTTTTGCATTTGAGAAAGAAAGAAAAAAAATAGCATAAAGGTTATATAAAGAAACAACTTCTGATCATCCAAACACTTACAAATTTATTATCTAACCCCCCCTCATTAAAAGTACATTATTATTATCTTCTTCCTATAATCGATCCTTTTTAAACAACTACATGAACCACCAGCTCATTTCCCACCCACCCCCAATTTTCAGCAAATAAATCCATAAGAGATTTGCAGGACAATGCAGAGTGATTACATTATGCTCGTCTATGACTATAATAAAGATTTGGTTTTATTGGAAAATAATTTCACAGCAAGAAATTCAGTTAGTTTGCACAAGTCTTTTTTGTACATACCTTGTGGTAAATTAAAGTAAGAGAGCCAGTTTAGCGTAGTGGTTAAGGCACCAAGGTAGAAACTGGGAAATTGTGATTTCTAGTCCTGCATTAGGCACAAAACCAACTGAGTGACTTTCACTCTCTTTCAGCCCTAAGAAGAAGCCAAGGGCAAATCACTTCTGAAAACTTTTCCATGAAGGGGCTTGTTCAAGCGGCCACTAGGACTTAAAACTTGAAGGTACAACAATAATAAACACCTTTGACACTATCTCAAAACATCGACACCACTTGAACACCATTGGCATTGATAAAAATCACCATCAGTCAATTGCAAAAGGCAGTTTTATTTCAATCAGCTTACAGTACATCCTGCAACAATACCTTTAACGCCCTCAAACAGCAACAATTGCTTGTCCCAAGCCCTTGATAATTGAATAAAAGTGCCCAATCCAGTCTAAACATCTGGCTGGCTGTACAACCAACCATAATAAATAATAATCGTTCGATGCAGGCCATGGAAATCTTCACCTTCATGAGTTGTACAGTAACTGTATACATAAGTCTTCATTAGCTGATTTCACGCTGGAAAAAAACGGCTGCACCCTCCCAGGCGTTTATGTGAAAATCACTTCATTCCTAGATACTTTTTATGGCTTCTATTGATATTAGCACCACAGCTATTGACTGGGTAGATCTTGTGGAATAGCGGAACTGCAGTTTTGTACATCTTGGCCCTCTTCCATAGCTGCTTCTACTGAGAAAGGGAAGTGGTGGGGTGTCTGAAATGTCTATAGATAATGTTAAACATATGCAGCCCAACTAGCATTATATATTAAAAGCCAGAAAGCATTAACTATATTTTACTTTCACAACCTATATTCAGGATCTGCAATATTGTCTAAGGCAAGAACAAGGAGGACTCTCATACGATTTCGTGGCTTGATGGCCCTTGACATTTTCCTCTTTTTGTCTGTCATTTAACCTGTTGCCAAACATATTGCAAATTAAACTCCTCTAAACTAGTCACTGAGCATCAAAAGATAGAAAGAATCAGGATCAGGGAAAAGTACAAGCAGGAGAGAATTCTAATTTTAGATTGTATTTACCCTTCCTTAATTATTTGTCATGCTTCCTTTTGTGTTTCTATTTACCAATTAGAAATCGTTGTACTTTATTTGATTTCTATAGCCACCCATCTTAACCAGTCACTCTGGGAGATGAACATTATAAAAAACATGACACACAATTAAAACAATATAGAATGAATATATGTGTTCACTGAGTAAAACCATTACCACAGACATTAATGTAGTCAGGAAATGAGTCCTTTAACACACCCAGGGGGCCAGGCATGGACACATTACCAGTGTCCTTCATAGCCTTGCAGAAGGCCATCAGGGCTGGGATCATTCTGATCTCTGAAGGGACAATGTTTTGGAGGGCAGGGTTATTGCAGAAATTATATGTCTTCTAGTCCCTATCTGCCAATATTCCTTGAATGACAGGACCCACAACATCAGAGGTGGTATTCAGCAAGTTCTGGCCAAGTTCTGGAGAACTGGTAGTGGAAATTTTGAGTAGTTTGGAGAACAGGCAAATACCACCTCTGAATGGAGGTTTTACAGTATTTTACCCCTGCCACGCCCACCAAGCCACGCACATAGAAGCCAAGAACCAGTAGTTAAAAAATTTGAATCCCACCACTGCACAACATGCCCACACTGCTGGACCAAATGGATGGAGAGACACAGCTAGGATAAGATAGTCCCTGGCTCCTACACATATAGATACAGATATGGCTTAGGAAGTCTGTCTGTCTGTCTGTCTGTCTGTCTCTTATCTCCCTCTCTCCTATCTCTGTCTGTCTGTCTGTCTGTCTATCTATCTGTCTATCTATCTATCTATCTATCTATCTATCTATCTATCTATCTATCTATCATCTCGTGTTCCATCTCAAGAGCAAGTGCTGGGTTTGGGTAACACATTTTAAGACGTAAAGAAACTGAGTATGCTTAGAGAAGGGCCACAAAGTTAAGCCCTAGAAACGAATGATGAGGGACTGAAGAAAATGGGTATATTTTACTTGAAAGACTGGAAAGGGTTATGACAATAGTCTTCATGGGCCTGATGCATCCATCTGTCATGTGGAAGAAAATAAAGACTCGTTACAAAATCACTCCAGAATACAGAACAAAGAATCACACTCTTTCATTACAGGAAGGCAGATTCTAGTTGAAAACTTTCTAATTGGTAAGAATTGATTGATTATGTTCCCCTCAAGTCATCTTTAATTCCTGGAGTCAACCACAAAGATAGAGATTTTCTCCATGACAATCTATCTCTAACCTGATGTTGGCGAATGATGAATACTAACAATACTTCTACAATTTAGCAAGGGACAACAAGAAACCAGGATTTATGCTGATGGCAACTTTGAAGTCATTAAAGTTTGATGGAATTCTTCTATCTACAATATCAGCCATGTTGCTAGAACCCCAATATAGCTATACTTCCTAGAATCCGTAGGGGTAACTTGCGTTAGCCTTCTTCCTGTAAAGAACGTCCTGGTTTACAGAGAAAATGGAGTTAATATAATTCAATGGGATTCTATCCCAGGTTTAAACCCATGGATCCATCTTCCACAGACTTATCTACCATGCCTATTGACAGAATGGGCAGGCATGTGTTGGAAAATTGCTAGAGACAAATGGTTGCAACACACACTCAGATAGGCATGTAGTCATTTCAGTGAAGATGGAGGAATGACAATTCAAGAACCTATATGTGGCTACCTTAGTTGCAAGTAAGTTCCAATGAAGCGAGAATTAAAGTAATAGGCAGAGACACCTGCAGAGGGATGGATCAGGGATTCAGTGATATTATACAGGGGTGGGCTGCTGGGAGTTCACAGGGGTTCGGAAGATCCTTTAGCTAAGATTCTGCACAGTTCAGAGAACCCCCAAATCCCACTTCTGGCTGGCCCTGCCCACCCTGACCCTCCCAGCAGGCCTCACCTGGCTGTTTTGGATGCAGGTAAGTGCAGGGCGTGCATGGAGGCTCAGGGAGGGTGAAAAACGGTCCTACCAGAAATTTGGGAAGGCCAGAAACGGGCCCATTTCCAGCTTCCAGAGAGCCTCCAGAGCCTGGGGAAGCCATTTTTGCCCTCCCAGAGGCTTGAGAAAAGCCTCCGGAGCCTGGGGAGGGCAAACCCCCTCCCCATGATGCTGGAGACTGACTAGGCCACACCCACCATGGCCACACCCATCCAGCAACTGGGCAGAGAACCCGTTGCTATAATTTTTGAGTCTACCCCTGGTGTCATATAATAAGATTAAACTGGTTAATTGACTCTCTACATCTTCTATCCAGAATTAACGCTTCCCTATTAAATATTAAACTCCCTTTTTTTCTTTTTTTGTGAGGTAATAATAGTATTCTCACAAAATGCCAATTTTCAGTGATTTCTAGATGCCTATAGGAGTTACACTGATTCAGCCCAATCCATGGGTCATATATAATAGCGTTATTCAATTAATGGAATAGCTTTGGCTAGTGGAACTGATTCTATCTTCTACTCCATGTTTTATTACTCTGTTGTGGAGAAAGTGCAGAAGTGGGGATGGTGGAGAGAAAGTAATGA
This sequence comes from Notechis scutatus, assembly GCF_049901735.1. Classification (NCBI taxonomy): domain Eukaryota; kingdom Metazoa; phylum Chordata; class Lepidosauria; order Squamata; family Elapidae; genus Notechis; species Notechis scutatus. The sequence goes on along the minus strand of NC_142009.1, from coordinate 115,835,975 downwards.
AAAGCTCTGAGCTCTTGATCAAAAATCTATTTGTGTAACATTGAATGTCGCCCATTATCTTATCTTTTCTGTCTGTTGGAAAAGTCACACTTTCATTCTCAGACTCAGATGCAAAATCATCACATTCTGTCTCCTGAAAGTATTCTGCAGACTTCCTCCCCGCCAGTTATTTTGCTCTGACAATAGTCTAGAAAAAAAAACCTTCTCTCTAAGGTAACACCAAGTTCTGTAGAATCAGGTATATCTTAAAGGTGAGTTGGATTTTTTGGGTCAAGCTATAAATACTGTACTTTAAATTTAGGAGCCCATATATTCACTGACCTTAGTATAATCCCCATTATGTCTATGGAACTACATGGGCTATAAATTAAAGCAATATTTGGCCTGAAGTATTTGTGTCTGTTCAGTGTTTCCCAAAGAGACTTTCAAGATTCTTGTTGATGAAGTTCACCAGAAGGCTTTCAGCTCTAATGGTATACTGGAAACAATACTTGCTATCGAGACCAAGGCTTTTTAATTGCTCATGGAGCCAAACTTTGCTAAGAACTAGGAATGTGGAAAAGCTGAATCAAATCCAGTGGAAATTTGGAATCTGACATGAAGATTTCTCTGAGCATTATCTCATTTCATCTTCATTTGTCACATTTACACAATGATATAAATGGACAACAATATGAGTCAACAGGTTGGAAAATGCCTTATGGCCGAATGTGAACTGAATGTAGAATGTAGAAATCTAGCAAATATTGTTCCCACCTATATTTCCATGAAAATGACTTAAGAAAAGGAAAGAGAATGGATCTCAATTATTCTCAAACTCAAACAAAGCATAAAAGATATTTTATTTTCACAATCTTTCCCAAAGTGATGCCCTCCAGTATGCTTGACCAAATTAGGTAGGTATTTGGGGAGTTATAGTTCAATACATGTACAGAAAATTAGTTGAGAAAAGAGAAGCTTAAGTAATCATAATACAATGTTGTTTATGACATAGATGCAGATGTTACAATTCTGTCATCTAAAATGCATACAGCATGCATTTAAATGTTTTCATTTAGTTCTACTGAATGTCAAGCTGAACTGGTTTGCCTTCTTTGATGGATTCAGGGGAAGGACCTGGAAAAAAAATCAATAGTTAAATAATTGCCCTATTTCTGTCCTCTGAAATCTAAACAAGCTTATATCTCTATTTTTTCATAGAGAATAAAAAAACTGGCTGTGAAAGTCCACATTTGAAAATTAAGAACAGCGTGGGTTGTTTTTAACACTAATATGTCTTTTTACCATGTCTGGATTTCATATTATTGTTTAATATTATTTTATGGCAATTATTTATATTTTATCAAGTTTTTTTTTAATTATTGGGATGTTTGTAGTCCAGAATCTCTGGAGCTGGCAAAATAGAGATATTAGTCAAACACCTAAACAAATGCTCAATGCTGTTCTAAATATTTATGATCCATGCTAGATACTGGATTAAAACTCACATAAATCACACCTAATATCCACATCTAGAAGGCACTAAACTGAGGAAGGTTGCTCTGGGCAGACAGATTATCACTTTCATTTTATGCATTCTTGCATACTAGGTCACTGGATACTTTGACATGCTCCTGTTTTAAGCTTTCTAATCTTTTGAAACCTAACTGCATCCTTTTGTTTTTGTTTTTTTACTTCTGCCAAGTTCAGAATCCTGAGAAAAGGCATTAAACAATTCAGTATTTCCTCTGGCTAACCTATAAAAGAGTAGAAAAATGCCATTTGGAGACATGCCCTGTCTTCTGAGCTGCAGCTCCTGGGGAGTAGGGGGCAGGGGAGGAGACACCATTTACCCCTCTGTCTTCAAATGGGACAGATGCTGCTGCTATCCCCTGTATGCTTTCAATTTCTGCTTAAAAATCATTGCAAGCTATGAACATGAAAAAAAGATGTGTCCAAGTTATTGCAATTAGGTATTTCTTTTTGCAATTGTCCTGGCTATGATTGTATTGTGGCAACAGAAGTAGGGGAAAACTGACTCATATGGACCATTACCCTTGCAATTTTGGAGGAATACGGTAGGCCAAGGAAAAAGGGTAGAGTGAAACTGACAGACATTCTGACAGTTTCTCTCTTTAAATTTCTGGAAAACTCCCTGAGAAACACTTGGTTCCCCAATCCAAGCATTCCCATTGAGTCATGTCAAGAAACAGGGTGCAGTGAAGCATCTTAAAATCTGCGGAGGTTATCAGGACCTTATATTACAGTGGAAATTATGTTCTACAAGTGTTGGAAGAAATATCCTTCTGGGTTCAGTTCCAAATGGGGAAAGAAAGACACTGGAAACATGGTAGATGCTTGGAAAAATGGTTTAATGGTAGACAGGATCACATGCCTTGGAGCTCCTGAGAGAAAGAGGGAAGAGATGCTGAGAGTCTCTGGCTTTTATGCCCTCCTGTTGGGATTTGAATTTGAGTTTGTATTCTGATTGGTTGTCAGGCTCCCATGGGGCCATGCAGGGGCAACACTGTAGGTTGTCCTAAGTCCCAGGTTTGGTTGAGCCTTGCTGGATGATGATGTAATGCTTTGGGATTCCTATTATGGGTCTGCCTGAAGAAAGTAGAACTTTGTTATGTAGAATAGACCGGCCCAGCCTTAATGGCCCATTAGCAAAGGTGGGCGGGGTGGGGGGGGTGGGGTGAGTTTCTGCCTCTCCGAGTTTCTACTTCTCTTTTAGGGAAAATATTCTGCCTTTTTAGTATATCCTAAAATATTTTATTTTCCTAGGAGAGGGGTGGGTTTTAACTTCCAACACAAGCAAATTTGGAAACTGGTAGGTGACAAAGTTGGGAAAAGGCAGAATAGATTTTTCAGAAGTTTCTAATTACTAATACTAATTATTATTTACTTAAATAATACTTTTATAATTTACTTAAATAGAAATGTAATATTTTTATGCTATCCATCTCCCGTATACAACGATTCTGGGCAGCTATGTATATTCTTTACTGAATTAAAAGAAGAACCCTAGTAGGATATTGGTATAAAGCTTTCTTTAATGTGTTTATGCCCCCAGCCTTGTGACATGTGGAGTAGTGTAAGTAATTATATTCCTTCAGTGTTTCAGAGAAGTCCCAGCAATTGTAATACACACTAACTTCATCTTAGCCACAAACCAGTGTGTTTTTAATTTACAAATTTGGCAATTTTTCAATAAGTTGTTGCACTTTGTCTGATCTCTTCTCAAAATACGGAAGTGCTTGAAGCATGGCCACCTGCAATAACAGATTACCGTTCCCTAAAATATTGTCCTACACCTACAATGCGGAGGCACAAAGCTTCTCTCAGGAAAAAAAACTTTGTTATTTCTTTTTTGCTAAAAAAAAAAAAAAAAAGAAGAAGACGAAACTATCCCAAAGAAAAGCTAGTTTTCAGCAGCTTCTTTGTTCCCCAAATCAACTGGCATCAAAGTCTAATGAAAACCTGTATGCGGACACTGGATGTAGTCCAAGGTATACTATTGGCCTATGCTAAATTCCTCAGGGACATGACTCATATAAAAAACATGAGGCTGTCATCATATGGCTGGTGGCTCCAATAAATCAAATTTACTTTGAAAATTGAAGCATAACAAAATTTTATTAGGTGAAACTTTGGCGTTTCTCTCGGCCATCTTGCACATATATATTTTTGATTACTTGCAGCAGCTTAAAATAATGCCTCAATCCTATTCAAAAGAATAGAGATCTCAATGATATCTTTTTAAAAGGTTTTAATTAGTGGTAATGGGAACTGTGACTGTATATATAAAGTTTGTGTGCATAAAGACACACTAAATAATAATATGAGGAGACTCAATGTTTGTTTGATTTTGAGATTCTATTTTTAAAAATAAATGCTTGCTTTGTTGCATGAAAAGGAGAAGCACTTATTTTTAAGAATAGAATCTCAAAGCCACACGAACATTATGTCTCTTCACACTATTGTTTAGTGCATGATAAATGTAGGATGACCACAATAGTCTAATCAAGGAACAATATTATATAGTGGGTAATGAACTATCTGAAAGCAATCAACCAAGCTCAGAGAGCATCAAGGACACTTAAATCTTAACCTACAGATATAGTCTGTAGTCCTTGAATTACAACTGTTCATTTAGTGACTGTTTGAAGTTACAATGGCACTGAAAAAAGTGATTTAGGATCAGGGGTGGGATGCAAATTTTTAAACTACCGGTTCTGTGGGCATGGCCAGGTGCCCCCTGGGCCTCAGGGAAGCTTCCTGGGTGAAGAGGTACAACAGCGAGGGGGCACGTGATTTATATTAGCTAGAAAGCAAGAAATCTGACGATTACCTGCTTTCTAGCTAATTTAAATCATGCGGCACAGCTGATCTTCGGAAAACAGCTGATTAGTGGGGGGGAAAAAGAAATACCTTGATCTTTGGAGAGAACTATTTCGCTCCCAGCTGATCTTTGGCGATACCAGTTCACCCAAACTGGGCCAAACCGGTAGAATCCCACCCCTGTTGAGGTTCATTTTTCACACCTACAAACATTGCAGCATTCCCATGGACACGTAATCAAAATTCAGATGGCAATCTTATGCCTACACATTTTTCACAGATGTATTGTTTTTTTTAAAAAGGGTAGGAAACCTTGGTTATTCCTATATTACTTTAGCATTACTTCAACCACGAAATACTTTTGACCCACTTATGAATTGTGCCATTTTAAAAAAAGAAAACCTTTGACAATGACTTTTGCATGTGTCTTTCTTTTATTCCAGACAGGACATCTTGGCTCAATTTGTTTCCTTAAAAATTATGACACAACATTCAGGGATTTTATATGTGATGATCAGCCACTCAAATTTATATGTTGCTACTTTTTTTTATCTCAACATTTTGCTTGAACTCTGGACTATTTATTTTGGATATTCCTCTATATTGCATCTTTGCAAAACTTTGTGAAACACCCAAAGGGGAATGCATGAACATGTCGGTGTATATTCAGATCAGCTAACATTTACAGATGTAACACTTTAATCACTTTACGACTTTGTATATAGTTTCCTAATGTTAAGATAAGATTTATTATCATTGTGTTTGCTACACATATTTTTGTTATTTTCCCTCTCTAGATACCAATTAATTTTCAGCTTGTTGCAAAATGCTTTCTTTCTTTTTTTTACAACACTGAGACATGTACAGGAAACAACAACCCAGAAAAAAAAATAGTATGACAAATTTTGTTGGCTAAGCAGTTCATATATAGAAGCATGATAATGAATATTGTGATAAGCATGATAATGAAAGTCATGAAAACAAGGGGTTATTTAAAAGATTAGTGTGCAGATATTGTGTCAAAATGAGTTACAACGAGTTCATTTCAATCAGATAGCTCATCTTTTTTTCTGTGGTGAGTCTCAAGATGAAATATTCATTTGGTAGCTAGGAGTTTGTGTAGCATTTCAATTCATGATCTCCAAAAACTTTGAATAAGATTTCATATGATCAAATAGTGACATTTCAAGGGTGAGGGAAGAGTCAATTATATACAATATATGTGCTCTGTAACCAGGCAATATATCTTTAGCATTACCAAAAATCAGATAACCTTCAGGACAGAATAGAGAACACTGAAAGGTGTAAGAGGCAACTTCTGGTATAGGACAACTTCTTATGTTTCTAATATAATTTAACCAGATTTTTTTATAGTTCCTAATCCTACTTTCCAGAGCACTACAGGTAGTCCTCAATTTACAACCACAATTGAGCCCAGAATTTATGTTGCTAAGTGAAAAATTTGTTAAGTGAGTTTTCCCCCATTTAATGACTTTTCTTGCCACATTTGTGAAGTGAATCAATGCAATTCTAAATTAGTAACATGGTTGTTAAATGAATCTGGCTTCCCTATTGACTTTGCTTGTCAGAAAGTCACAAAAGATGATCATATGACCCCGGGGAACTGGAACCATCATAAATGTGAGTCACTTGTCAAGCATCTGAATGTAAATCACATGAACATGGGGATGCTGCAATGGTCATAAGTATGAAAAATGGTCATAAGTCACTTTTTAGTGCCGTTGCAACTTTAAATGGTCACTAAATGAATCATTATAAATCAAGGATTACCTGTAGTAATTTTTATGTTCAGTGTTATTCAGATTGGTTTGCTTTATAAGGATTATGTGTGTAGGGTAGGAAGGGGGATGTAGGGTGATAAATATACACTGTGAAGATTGCTGGAATAAGGTTAATATATACAGCACAGAAAATAGGAACTAAAGTTTGCTGGTGGATTTCTTGGACCAATTACTATTTCTGAAGAATAAGCAAGCTTATATAGTATACTATTTCCTAGCCCAAACTATTTCATACTGCTGTACTCAGAATTAGTTATGAGGAGCAATCCTGTATAACCTTTTTTGAATTCCTACAGGAAAAGTGAAATACAACTCTAATGAATAAACAGAACAAATATTTTGAATGACTCAATACTCTTGAGTATGTTTCTCTTAGTTGATGGAATAGTATACTCACTCATAAAGAGGTTTCTCATCAGAGATCCTAGCTTGTATAGAATACTTGAGGCAAATGCTTGTGGCAAATCTGAGCTTTGGTCGTGTTTGGTTTAAACCAGGGCTGTCAAACTCGCGGCCCACAGGCCCAGATGTGTCACATGCTGGCCACACCCACACCCAGTTTAGCAAAGGGGAAAAAAGTCACGACACGTCATGTGACGATGCCATGACAACGCTGTCAACTCAAGCTCAAGGCTCATGGTTTAATTAGGGCATCCGTCGAAACCCTGACAGACGCGAGTTTGACACCCCTGGTCTAACTGACTGATCTTGTCTCCTATGGCATAGGCATGACAACCTGGTAACCTAGTCTATACATCCCTATCTTGCTAAATAAAAATGTGTAAAAGCCTTTTTCAAAATTCTGTATGCCACCTAGAATTTTTGGATTTGCAGCCAGTATGTTTAAAAAAAAGAAAGAAAAATAAAAAATCAATCAAAGCTATGTTTAGCACTGCAGGTACAGTATCTGTAAATGTTGATGTCATAACTATTGAACATAATAACGATGAAATAATATGGAATGATACTGAAGTAAATGCTTAAAGGAGTATTTTAGAAATCTGTATAGAAATGACAGTGAATCAAATGCTATAAATGTTAGTGTCACAGAAAAGCAATTGGTGGAAAAGGAAACATATGTATGACAATATGTTTTTTTTAAATTGTAAAGTTGTAAAGGTAAAAGGCTACCCTGTCCAGTCGTGTTCAATTCTAGGGCAAGGTGCTTATCTCTGGTTTTTAGCCAAGAGAATCAGCATTGTCCAAAGACATTTCCATGCTCATGTGGCCAACATGAGTGTACACCAAGACTCACTGTTACCTTCCCACCAAAGTGGTTCCTATTTGTCTACTTTCATTTGCATTTTTTTCAAGCAGCTAGGTATGCAGGAGCTGAGGCAAGGATAGGATCTCATCCCATTGTGCAGTGTTCAGGTCTTGAACCTGGTTCTACCTGACACTCAACATCTTTAGCCATGCACTCCATGGTGAAATAACTGGCGTGAAAATATAGATGTTTGTCAAGATCAAGGGAGGTACTAATACCACTCTATAAAGCCTTAGTAAGACCACACCTAGAGTACTGCATCCAGTTTTGGTCATCACACTATAAAAAAGATGTTGAGACTCTAGAAAAAATACAGAGAAGAGCAACCAGGATGATTAGGGAACTGGAGACTAAAACATATGAAGAACGGTTACAGGAACTGGGGCATGGCTAGTCTAGTGAAGACTAGGGGAGACATGATAGCAGTCTTCCAATATTTGAGGGGCTGCCACAGAGAGGAAGGGGTCAAGCTATTTTCTAAAGCACCCGAAGGCCAGACAAGGAATAATGAATGGAAACTGAACAAGGAGAGATTTCACCTGGAAATAAGGATAAACTTTCTGACAGTGAGAACAATCAACCAATGGAACAGCTTGCCCTTGGAAGTTGGTGGGAGCGCCATCACTTGAGACTTTCAAGAAGAGATTGGACTGCCATCTGTCAGAAATAATGTAGGGTTCTCCTGCTTGGGCAGGGGGTTGGACTAGATGACCTAGTTGGTCCCTTCCAACTCTGATTATCTGTTATCTGTCAATTCTTCCTCATCCTGTGGAAGTTTTGGAAGATGGGAGCTTACAAGGTAGATCTGGAAAGTCCAACCTCCAGGACAAAACTTTTAAATAATGCTGTGCTAATATATATGAACAAAAAAAGGTCTTATGGGACCCAAAGTCTCTACATTTTCCATCGAAGAGAGACCACATTGACCCACTGAGCATTTGGTTTTACATTACTGAGACCAAGAAATATTAAAAAAAGAAATGACAAAAAGGAAGCACAATTGAAACAAACGGGGTTTCTGCTAGCATTTCCAAACACCTGATATGTGGCAAAGGATTCCTTTGTAGAGTGTTTCAGTTTACACTGAATCACAAATATTCAGATGTACACTTTGCTGCTTGCCATGGCAAACAAAAGATGTTAACAGCCATTGCTCAAATCAAGCCAACAGTATAAACAGGATGATGTCTGAAAAAAAGTGGTATGGTCCACAGAGGCCTAAGTGTGTTTGAAGGTTAGCTTATTAATAAAACATTGCTGGCCTTGAATCAGCTTAGAAGAAATTTAAGACATTTATCAACATCTGCCCAAATCTCTTTGGACTCTGCTGCGGATAAGCTGATTAATAAAAGATGTCTCAGAAAGGAAGCTTAGATCTTATTAAGCAATGACCAAAGAAACCCGAAAAGCAGCACCCAATCTGCATATGAAAGGCTAAAAGTAAAAGTAAATGAGTTCACCTCTCCATGCTCCACTGCCAGTTTCTGAAAACTATCCATTTTGACTGTTTGGGGGAGGAATGAAGTTTGGATAAATAAGAAAGAACTCCCAAAATTATGCGTGGAATTAATTTATAAGAAATATCTTGGCTGTGTCTTTAAAAAAAAAAAACCAGAGCAAAACAAAATAAAACCTGAAATCCTTCTCTCTTTGCCACCACCCTGAAATTGAATCCAGTTACTTTCTGGTTTCCTCTCCCTCCACCCTAGTATTTAAAAAACAACAACAACAACTCTGCAGCCTTGTTTGTTTGTTTTTTTCATTTGTTTCCTTGATCCTTTCATTTTTTCCCCCTTCCCTGGGGTTAGAATAAAATGCTCCTATTAGAATAAATGCTACATTTTGCCTAGTGTAGCTTATTTATTGCCCAATCCACTGTTGTGCTGGGAAGCCAATTAGTAAAATATAGCCGATGTCACGATACTTCATTTCATTACAAGGACATGTCGACATCTGTAGAGTGTGTGCTGCTTTTAAGAACACGAAAACCGAACTTGCTGCATCAAGACCAAAGTTTCTTTAACTTGGAAATATTTGGTTCCCAGCAATAATCAGATGGTCTGGAAGTTCAAAAGGGAAAACTGGACAAGACACAGGTGTGAGACCAGTGGCAACTAGGACAAAGCCGCTGTGCTTGAGTCACCAATTTCAGCCTGATTGGAGATGTCCCCAGAAATGAACTGTATGCAGATCAGAATTCTCTTGCTGCTCACCATCAGAACCTAGAGTCAGAATATAGCAAGTCTCTGAAAATTTGTTTAGCTACCATAAGATGTAGTGTTGCTTGGCTGGCTTCAAAAAAGGGTTGTGGTAATTGATGAGGTCAATAGCTATTAGCCTGGGTAGCAATGTGACAGTCTCTGTAGGACATCTGTCTGGTGACTAGACTCCTTGAGCAGTTGGCTGGCCACTGTGAGGACAGTGTGCTGGACTAGATAGGCTTGGGGTACAGTAGCAATGGCAATAGCACGTAGACTTATATATCACTTTTTAGTGTTTTACAACCGTCTCTAAGCGGTTTACAGAGTCAGCATATTGCCCCCAGCAATCTGGGTCCTCATTTTACCCACCTCAGAAGGACAGGAGGCTGAGTCAACCTTGAGCCTGGTGAGAACTGAACTGCCAAATTGCAGGCAGCCAGCAGTCAGCAGAAGTAGCCTACAGTACTGCACTCTAACCACTGCGCCACCGTGGTTCATTGCGCCAATCCAGCTTATGTTCTTACAGTTTTGTGGATACTAACTGTTATTAAGAGCACTCATTCATTTGTGTGTGTGTGTGTGTGTGTGTGTTGTTAGTAGTTACACCAGTTCTTGTGCTAGTGAATCTCAATTGGAGAATTTTGAGAGCCTTTTATGGGTATTCTCACAAAATGATTTCATATTGATGTGGCCAATCACCAAACACCCATAGAACATCACAGTGCATGCATTCTGCCCCAGAGATGAATGCCTCTGGAAATACAGATTATTCTAAAAAAACCCACCACAATATATGTTTTAATATGAAATTAACACAATCTATAATTAAGATGATTTCTCCATCTTTTATTTATATATATAAATTTGTACCTGGATGCATCAACACATATTATTTAGGCTTGTACAAGGATTATGTATTATCTGAGCAAACTTTTCTTTTCTTTCTTTTACTCCTGATCCCAAGCATATATTATAAATAATTTCAGGGCTTTCCCTACATTTATCTGATTAGATAGACTAAGAGAAGTACTTTTTAAGAACTAGCCCTCTTATGTTCAACTATAGTTTCTTTGGAATATGGCTGATGATTAATTTAAAATTAATGATAATTAAACCATATTTAATGACAGCCTTGTGGAAGCATTGTGCACAGTGTGCCAAGCTGTGGAAATCCAGGGGAAGATAAACGTTAAATAATGATCACAATGAAATAAATGAAACCTGATGATATTTAATAGAACAGAACAGAATAACAGAATTGGAAGGGACCTTGGAGGTCTTCTAGTCCAACCCCCTGCTCAGGCAGGAAACCCTATACTAATGTAGACAAATGGTTGTCCAATCTCTTGTTAAAAATTTCCAGTGTTGGAGCACTCACAACTTCCCGAGGCAAGTTGTTCCACTGATTAATTTTTCTAACAACTAATTGATATAAGGGATAGTAAGCAGGTTTTCTTTTTTTTATGTTCTTGACCTACACCAAAAATGATATACTGCTAATGATACACTAAGTAATAGGGTTGATGGTCAATAGGTACTGGAATCAATGAATTCATGGAATGTCCAGTTATGTAGGGCATAATGTAATGCACAGGAAACATCTATGGTACAGATGGGGCTATTTTGCCAGAAACATGACTAGAATAAATTGTTTTTGTTTTCACTTGACTTGGAATATCACAATTAGCACCAGCTGAAGATGAGTTCAGCTATGCTCTAGTGCAAATGTCAGACTTACCATATTCCATAACATCTCTCTCTCTCTCTCTCTCTCTCTCTCTCTCTCTCTCACACACACACACACACACACACACACACACACACACATTAAGCAGTTCATCCCAAGTGGATTGACAGGACTACTAAATTTAACTTAAACAATACTGAAGAATAAGCAATGAACTTAAATTGGGAAACCTTTCAACAAAGTATTTAAGATCCCTGAAACCACAGAATTGCTATCAGTGGCATCATACACTCTGACTAAAAGAGGACAAACACATAAATTTACTTTAGCATTTCGGTGCAGTCAGATTTCAGCAGTTCTGGATTCTTTGATTTCAATAAAAATGAAGCAGCTGAGCTGACATAATTTATGAAGATACAAGAATGTAAGTTATGAATCAGCCCTTGTCACCAGAACATGCCTGTAAAGAAAGTACCACTAAACCACGTCATACTATATCATTTGCATCTCTGTCCACTTGCTGTGCTTTGACTAATAGCAAAAAGGCCATACTTAACTATTTATTTCTTAAATTTATGTTTTGATTGTGACATTACCCAAATAGGAAACCACCTGTCCTGAGAGATCTGCCTTTTCAATTCACATACAGATTTCCACTACAAGGTGAAGATGTCTCTGTTTCAACAAGTTGTTGATTTGTCTTCCCTTTGTCCTGTGTCATCTTGGTGCAAAGGAAAGATTGAGGTGGGTGGGATCACAATTCTAATTAAACTGAAATAAGATATTTTGAAAAAAATAGTCCTTCAATCATCTTCTGGATGCCTCAAGTTTCTTGGCGTAGAAGGTCTTCCTTATAGCCACATTCAGATCAGTGCTGTTACTGAACAGTTACCTAAACACTTAGTGGAGTTTGGAAGTTGAAGTATAGTAAGACACAAATATAGTGTTCCAAAGTGCCAGTTTAGTAGTGGCAGCCTTTAATTTCCATGTGTTGATGTGGAAAACACTGTATTTTGCTTCTTTCCCTGTATAAATCCGGAACTTATTTATATTGGTCAGGTATCCTTCCCCAGTCCAAAGGAATGTCAGAATATTTTTTAAAAACATTATCCATTTCACAAATGATGGGCGGTTCAGATGGTTTAGATCTAAAAATACCCTGAATCAATTCTGCATGTGTGAAATGTTTCAATTATTTCTAAAATATTTTTAATAGATTCCAGACCGAACAGCCAAAGTGTTTACAGAGCAATTGGGGCATACTGTGCCTTTTAAATATTAGTATACCACATTACTACGGACACATAGTTAGAATATACTTTTGAAATAGTACCAAATACTGTGGCAAAGGTGGGAATCTTAGGACCAACAGCACAGTAGCAGCTATACATTTCACCCATCAAATGACAGGACATACTAGCTCCTTCCTAAGATGGGAACGCGCCTCTACGACGTCCACAAACATATTGTATTCCAGGATGTCTATCTGTGAATGATTAATAGGTAGCACTCAGATTCCTGTTATGAATGGCTGCAATCTGCATCAAAGAGGTTGTCCATAACTACTAGTCCTTGTGAATTTCCTATTATAAACTAAATATTTCTGTCCACTTCAAAGGAATTCTTGAATTTCATTTTTAAGGGGGAAAGCAAGAACAATGCAAGTCACTGTTCAGTATGCATTCCCTTCCAAATGCTCATACAATGTTATGGTCAATGGGAAACACCATCTGGTCCTCCCACCCCTTGCCCACACAGAGGCATTTCGTACACTAATTTAGGCCTGTCCTCCAGTGTATATATATAAGGTCCAAGAGGCAATTACATTTTGTGGAATTGTTTATATGATACACATATTTGCAAAAACAAGTTAGCAGGTAGCAAAAGTAAACTTTAGAAATCTAAAGGGTATACTGGCAAATGAAATATCTAAAGGACACCATCTCTTATGAATTTCATGGGCTCAGTTGGGTTTTTCTCATTTTGTTTATCTGACATTGTACTAGAATGAGTGAACACCTTTAAACTAGGATCCAAGCAGGGGTGGGCTTCAAAAATGTTAGCAAAGGGACGGGATCCCTGCCCAGTTGCTGGGTGGGCGTGGCCATGGTGGGTGTGGCCTAGACAGCCTCCTGCACCATGGCGGGGGGGGGGGGCGGCACTTTTGCCTTCCCCAGGCTCTGGAGACTTTCCTCAAACCTCTGGGAGGGTGAAAACTGCCTCCCCCAAAAGCTCTCTGGAAGCCAGAAACAGGCCCATTTCCGGCCTTCCCAAACTTCTGGGAGACCCGTTTTTCACCCTCCCCGAGCCTCCAGGCGCGCCCTGCACTTACCTATATCCAAAACTGGCCACATGGGGATTCCTGGAAGGAGTGGGGTGGGGTGGGCAGGGCCAGCCAGGAATGGGATTTGGGGGTTGTCCGAACTGCACAGAATCTTAGCTAGGGGCTCTCCCAAACCTCTGCAAACCAGGGGTGGGATTCTACCAGTTCGCACCTATTCACTAGAACCGGTTGTTAACATTCTAAGCAGTTCGGAGAACCGGTTGTTAGAAGAAATTACTGGCCTAATCCTGTAAGGAAGGCAGGAGGGAAATATTCTGGTGTTGCTTACAGAAACTGCCTCTCCATTAACTCTTATTACATTCTTGGCAGGACTAGACTTCCTGTCTCAGGAACTTCTCTGGAGTTTTTCCCCCCTCCTTTGCTGGTACTTTGCTTGTGTGGAGTGACCATTCAAAGTTACAAAGGCACTGAAAAAAGTGACTTATGACCATTTTTCACACTTACGACTGTTGCAGCATCCCCACAGTCATGAGAGGCCAGGCGAGGAGATGTGTGCCTCAATGTGATATTGAGTTGGCCACACCCAGCCAATAACATGACCACCAAGCCAGATCCACCCAGTCACATGAGCACAAAGCCACACCCATCAACTAAGCCACACCCCTGGATCCAAGTCTCAATCATGTTTGTCAAAAATGTAGGCCTATTTGTCATATTTGTCCAGTTTACTCCTTTCCTCCACTTTTTGACACCAATGGGGAAACCCTTCTGCAGGTATTAACATACTTGGGAATGAGATGAAACTATTAAAACCATAGAAGAGAATGTTTGCTATTTGTTTTGGCTGATGTAACTGAAGGTCCCACAGTGAGAATGAAACTTAAAGGCAACCCTCATCCTAATCAAACCTGTATCATGCAAAGGCACTGTGGCTATAGATTAATGTATCTGGCATATATAGTCTATGGAGATTCTCAGTCTTCCAGCTCATGGTTGTCCCAGAGATGCTTTTTCAAAAGGCAACCGGACACTTTCTTGTTTTTTCCTTGAAGACGCTTCTCGATTCTCATCAAAGAACCTTCTTCAGTTCTGACTGAATGGCGGAGATCTTTTTTCTACAAGGAAAAAACAAGTAACTCCAGTTGCCCTTTGAAAAAAGCACCTTTGGGACCTCTTGCATAAGTGCATTTATTCCCATAAGATTGGGTTGACATGCAGAGTATGTCACGAAACATGCCCTACTTGATATACCCTATGCCAGCTGTCCCTCTCACCAATGTCTATATACTTGGCAATGAAGGAAGGAAAAACGAAGAAACCCATCAAATTTATTTACCCATCAATGTTTCTCAGGGATTGTATACTGACCACATAGTCTGTAGCCTTCACCATTTTTAGACTTTTCTTCAACATGGGGATAGTCCTGGGAGTGGTGGTTGTTTTCAGGGCCCAACAATGAAAGTAGGCCAATCCACTTGAAAATGTCCTGAGGGGAAAAAGTGTTGATTATATGTTATGCTCGGAGGAGTGGAATAGACCTTATGCATTTTTGGGGGGTGGGGAGGAAGGAGGTAATGTCATTGGAATATTTAAGGAATAGATGCCAGGGGGAAAATGCAATAGGAATGTTTAAGATTTCCTGTGGTAATAACAATTATCCCACTCCTCCAGGTATGGTTGCTTTTCTGGAAGGCAGAAAACGTGTTTTTTGACAGTGGATCACAAATAGAGATGGAACCAATCAAGTGGCTGATTTGATTGTGTTATTGCTGCCATGTGAGGTAGGGTGAGGTTTTTTTAAAATGGGTTTTATTATGTGGTAGATTTTTTAAAATGTTGTAAGCTGCCTTGAGTCACCTGTGTGTGAGTTGGGCGGCTATATAAATGTGTTTAGTAAATAAATAAAATTATGTTAATCAAAAATGTAATGTGGCAGATCCAAAAATTAACCCCAACAGCTCTACATGGAAAAAAACCTTTTGACCTCCACACCTTGCTGCTTCCCCTGTCCAATACAGGTAGTCGTCATTTAGCGAGACCGTCTCATACAATGACCAGTTGCAATTACAAAAGTCACGAAGAAGTATCTTTAAGACCAATTTTTGGATATTGTTTTTACATTTTTGCAAGTATGTAAAGCAAAGAAAAGCTGAAGTAAGATCCTAAGCAAAGTCACAGTTTCGCTTAGTGACTGTTTCACTGAGTTGCCACTCTTAACTATGGTTGTTAAATGAGGACTACCTATAATTTGAACTAAAGACTGTGTCCCTGTGCTAGACCTTATCCTTGGAGCCACAGGGGCAGCTACAACCCTGTGGGGCCGACAACCCCTCCCCATTTCCCTCAGCGTTGAGCACACAGCCTGTTCTCACACAAAGTTTTGCTTCCCTGGGGCTCTGAAAGAGAGAGATCATACCAGGCTGTCAGTTATCCACTACAATGGCTTAAATTGTTGACAGCTGCCATGCAGCATCTAGCGTGTTTGTTTCTGACTTGTAAAATCTAAAACATAAAAGCAAGCTAAACTAAAATAAAATTGTCAGTGAGATGTTTTCTCCCTCTCCTTAGCAAAAGACAAGCCACATTTTCTTGAGCTTTCAGACCTTTTCGGAAACATGAGGAAAACATATTTTTTCTCTTATCCCTTTTATCTGTTTGGGGAATATTAAATTCTACAATTCCCCAGATGATGGAAATGCACTCATTTTCAGTCTTAGCTCATATAATCATTTATCCCATTTGGAGAAAGAGAGTGAAAATTCCCTGTGAAACAAAGGGTGTCCCCCCCAGCAACAACTCCATTCTCACCTATCTAAACATCTGTGGTTTTTCCTCTTACTGGAAGTCCATTCATATCAACTTTGCCTCTCATTAACACTTAATAGCTACATTAAGCTAACATTATCACGTTGAGATGAGACAGCACTGTTCTTAAATGCTTTTTAAGATTCTTTTCTCCTTCTAAGTTTAATTTAGAATACACTGCTGGGTATGTAACTACATATATGGAAAGGTGCAATGTCTTGTTACTGGAAAAGTGTCAATCTCATATTAAAAAAAAATACTTTCTTGTATCCTAACAATTGAAGATAATTACGATGATAATAGCAATAACAATAGACTTCATAGTGCTTTACCGCCCTCTCTAAGCAGTTTTACAGAGTCAGCATATTGCCCCCAACAATCTGGGTCCTCATTTTACCAACCTCGGAAGGATGGAAGGCTGAGTCAACCTTGAGCTGGTGAGAATTGAACTGCTGGCAGTTGGCAGAATTAACTTGCAATACTGCATTTTAACCACTGAGCCACCATGGCTCTAAATAATGCCCATTTAGCCTACTGGAAAGCCATAAAGCATGTGCTCAGCAAACTGGTTGAATCCCACCACTGGATATATCAGTCTATTATCGGTCTATTGGTATTGCTATTATCATCATAATTATCATCATTTGCTAGGATACAAGAAAGTAAATTTTTAGTGTGAGATTGACACCTTTCCAGTAACAAGAAATTGCACCTTTCCATAGTTACATACACAGCAGTCTGTTCTAAATTAATCTGAGGAGAAAAGAATCTTAAAAAGCATTTAAGAACAGTGCTGCTGTCTCATCTCAATGAGATAATGTTTATAAACCACCTAGACAGTGCTGTAAGGCAGTGATCCCCAACCTTTCTTATGCTGCGGCCCGGTATCCCCAACCTTTTTTATGGCGCGGCCCGGTACCGGCATTAGCTGGGCGCCACCATCTTTTTGATGAAAAAGTGCTTCCGGTGAGCTTTCTACCCGGAAAAGCTCACCGGAAGCACTTTTTCATCAAAAAAAGATGGCGGCGCCCAGCAAACCAGCGGCCCGGTAGGACTTGTTCCACGGACCGGTACCGGTCCGCGGACCGGTGGTTGGGGACCCCTGCTGTAAGGCACTGTAGAGCTGTATATAAGCCTAACTGCTATTGCTTTTGCTACATACATACAGAATCAAGTGACTTTTATTCTGAAGAAAATAAAGATTAGCATTTTTAAAAAGCCTGAACTCAGAACACACAAGCCATTAAATTCTCATTCATTCCAAAAACATTTTGATTAAGAAGTTTGTACAATGTGTTATTTATTTATTTCCCATGTGGCTGTAATAGCAAACAGCTACAAAAGTACAGGCAAAATCTAATTCCTACTTTTTATAGAGATGCTAAATGCCCGTAAGATGACACACGGAGAGCTGCTGAAGGCTTTTCTGGCGACATCCAAACCACAGACAACAAAGAAATGTGATTCTGGGAGGTTCTGATAGTGATTATAAAATAGGCAAAGGATTTGACTTTCAGTGCAATAGATTCTTTAAAGAAGCAATGGCTGCTCCACTTAGAGCCAGGAGTTGGAAGTGCTGATGATGTCAAGGGATATAAGGCTTTGGGGAGGATTCTAACTCCCTAATTTCCTTCCTGCTTTGCAAGTCCATCTTTCCTTCTATAAAAGAAGCCTGGATCAAGAACCAGAATAATAGAGTTGGAAGGGACCTTCGAGGTCTTCTAGTTCAACCCCCTCTCAGGAAACCCTACACCACTTCAGACAAGGAGAATAAGATAGGATAGGATAGGATAGAATAGAATAGGATAGGTTAGGATAGAGCTAGAAAGCAAGTGTAATGATTAATGGTGATTTTACCGAAAGATTCAATACAGCGAAAGGGGTGAGATGTCCAATGTCACCTTTGGTCTTTATTCTCGCAATAGAAATCTTGTTAACACAAATTAAGAAGAATGAGGAAAGCACCGGAACTAAAATAAAGAAGGAAGAATACAAAATACAAGCATTTGTGTATGATATGGTATTCTTCATAGAAAATCCAAATGAGATTGGGGAAATCCTATCAAAAGAAATAGAAGAATTTGGCACAGTAGCAGGACTCAAGATCAACAAAAATAAAACTAAACTGCTAGTCAAAAATCTGACAGACCATCAAAAGAGAGAACTAGAAAAGGAAATAGAACTGCAAGCTACGAATAAGATTAAATATTTAGGTATTTGGTTGACATCAAGATGCTCATCATTAAAAGAGGATAATTATGATAAATTAATGAGTCAAATGAAAAAATATTTAGAAATATGGGATAAGTTACAGGAAAGATTAGTAGGAAAGATTGTAGCAATAAAAACGAACCTATTACCAAGGTGGTTATATCTACAGTATTTCAGACGGTTCCTATAAAATTAAATAAACATTTTTGGAGGGAATTGAATAGGGTGATGACTAAATTTATATGGGAAGGGAACCCCCCCGCATAAGGTTGAAATTATTGCAAGAGAATAGGTAAAGAGGTGGCTTTGGACTCCCGGACTGGGAATTATACCAACATGCAGCAGCACTAACTTGGATCAAAGAATGGATCATCCTAGGCAATAAGAGGCTATTAACTCTTGAAGAACATGATCTACAAATTGGTTGGCATGCTGTTATGTGGGACAAGAGTAATAAGACAAGTTCACACTTCCTAAATCATCGAATAAGAGAAGCACTATTAGAGATTTGGAATAGAATTAGGAAAAAAAATTACATTAAAATACCAGGTTGGATTTCCACTATGGAAACTATGATCTACCCAAATATTCTGGATATAAATAAAATGATTAGATATAACCAATTATTAGATGATCAAGGGATCTTGAAGACAATCCAAAAATTGAAAGAGGAAGGGATCGCTAGTGGCTTTATCTACATCTGCAAACAAAATATAAAAAGGATGTAGAAGAATTTGGCATAGATAGAACCCCACAACAACTAGATAAAATATTATTAGGACCAGAGGAAAAATGTATAACCAAAATGAATAATTGTCTTTTAAAATTCAACAGAGGAGGAGGTGGTAAAACCAACAATGATAGCCTGGATAAAAATTTTTGGATACAGTATACAACTAGAAGATTGGGAAAGATTATTGATGAAAAATTACAATGGCAACTTCATATAAAGAAAATTTGTACAAAATGTTTTATTGTTGGCATCTAGCACTGGCAAGATTGGCGAAAATCTACCCCAATTTAAAACTGGAATGTTGGAAATGTAAAAAAACCCAGGTATCCAGTGGTGGGATTCAAATTTGTTTACTACCGGTTCTGTGGGTGTGGCTTGGTGGACATGGCAGGGGAAGGATACTGTAAAATCTCCAGTCAGAGGTGGTATTTGCCGGTACTCTGAACTACTCAAAATTTCTGCTACTGGTTCTCCAGAACTGGTCAGAACCTGCTGAATACCACCTCTGCAGGTACCTTCTTTCACATGTGGTGGACCTGCCTAAAAGCGAAGGGATTTTGGAATAAGATAAAATCTGGTTACAGGAAATAATAAGCTTAAAGATAGTATCCAAACCTGAAACATTCCTACTACAGATAAGTAAAGGTGAATATACAAAAGATATTGAATGCTCAATGATACATATATTAACAGCGGCTAGGAAACTATATGCTCAAAATTGGAAATTAGATAGTACCCCCACAGATGACATGATTATAAAGAAAGTAATGGATTGCGCAGAAATGAACGAATTCACAATATAATTGCAGGAGAGAGAAGAAAAAGAATACTATACAGTCTGGGAAAAATGGTTATGTGTTGTGGCCCCGATTCCCGAGCCTATACTGTCAGAGGAAGAAGACCTGGAAGATGAGGAGGAGGAACTGGGAATGCCTTCCTCCCCAGGACCTTCCTCTCTGGCAATGCCTTCCTCCCTGATAATGCCTCAGGTTTCATCAGACAACCGAGAGGAACAGCCTGAGGTTAATCAGGAGGAAGGCATATCGGAGCAGCCCCTGACAGGGAGTAAAGAGGAAGAGTGTTGGCTTGATCCTAAGCAGCGTCGTAGGGAGAAACGTGAGCAGCAACGTAGGAGGCGTGGGAGGGTCAGAGAGTGAGCTGAGTCATTGAGCCACCCCACCACAGGGGATAAAAGTGGGTGTGTTTTCGGCTGGAACTTTGTACGGGACAAAGTTTAATCTTACTTCAGATTTTCTTCATGAATGATTTTTGTGGACTGCCTTGTAATTTTCTGTGAGTAGATTTTTATTTGTTATCAGTTCGGACTTGGCAGGCAGAGCGTGTTGGAATGCCAAGGATATTATCAGTTCCAAAGAATTAACTCTGTGAAGTCCGAGCCAGCTTGCCTGCCTGTGTTTGTGTGAGTTTGTATTCTTTCATCTTTTGGGAAAGAAGAAAAGTGAGACAGAACAGTTATGTCTGCTTAGACAACAGAAAGAGAAGAGAATGAAAAAGTAAAAGTGTTAAAGTGTAATTGTAAATAGTATGTATGTATGTATGTATGTATGTATGTATGTATGTATGTATGTATGTATGTATGTACAGGAGAATGGAACAACTAATGTCACAAACAACTGCAAAAAATGTATATAGAATTTGTTTTTAAAGGTGAAAATTCAATAAAATATTTTTTTTAAAAAAGGATAGGCTAGAATAGGATAGGAAAAGGAAGGGATCTTGGAGGTCTTCTTGTTCAACCCCCTGTTCAGGAAACCCTCTATACCACTCCAGAGAATAGAATAGAATAGAATAGAAGTTGGAAGTGACCTTGGAAGTCTTCTAATCCAGACCTCTGATAAAGCAGGAGAACCTATACTAATTGGCTAACCTTTTTGGGCTCCTGTGCCAAAAATTGCAAGTGTGCCAGCATGCCCGTACTCGCGTGCCAGCACCCAGAATGCCCCCTTACCCATGCTCCCTGCACATGTGCACACAATCCCAACCCCCACCCCCACCCCCTTACCTGCACTGTGCCTCACAGCTGATTTTTTGGCTGGTTTGAGGCCTTTTTTGGCCTCCCAGAGGCTTGGAAAAAGCCTCTGCAAGGCTTCTCAGGCCAAATTATAGGTAATTACGGGCCTATAATTCATCCTGAGAAGTATTGCAGAGGCTTTTTCCAAGCCTCTGGGAAGCCAAAAAAGGCCTCAAACGAACCCAAACATTTTTAACTGTGAGGCGCATGCATGCACAGTGAGTTAAGTTTGCCTGCGGCTCACGTGCCAGCACAAATGGCTCTGTGTGCCACTTATGGCACCCGTGCCATAGGTTTGCCATCACATACCTATACTATTTCAGATAAGTGACTCTACTCTAGACTCTTCTTAAAAACCTCTGGTGATGGAGTGCGCACGATTTCTGAAGGCAAGCTGTTCCACTGGTTAATTGTCCTCATTGTTGGGAAATTTCTCCCTAGTTCTAGGTTTGCTTCTCTCCTTGATTAGTTTCCATCCATTGCTTCTTGTCTTGCCTTCAGGGGCTTTGGAGAACCACATCTATGGTTCTTCAACTCCCCTTATTTAAATTGATCAATGACTTATCCTATGTGGACAAATATGTGTTGTGGCTCAGAGGTTTGAGCTTGCTTTGTCAGAGGTCAAGGACTTGGACAATGAGGAAGAGGAGGATTTGGCTCTGAAGTTTGAGCCTGCTTTGCTAGAGGACGAAGACTTGGATGGTGAGGAAGGGGAGGATTTGGCTCTGAGGTTTGAGCCTGCTTTGTTAGAGGACTTTCCTCCTCGGCAGGACCTTCCTCCCTGATTGTGCCTCAGGTGTCGGCAGATAATCAGGAGAGCGTATCAGAGCCTCTGACTGAGGATCAAGCTGAGGAATGCTGGCTTGATGCGAGGCAATGGCACAGGCAAAAGTGTAAGTTGCAATGTAGAAAGAAAGGACGAATCAGAGACTGAGATGAGGGACTGACATGCCTCACAGGGAATAAAAGTGGGAGAACTTGTTCGGGACAACGTGTTAATTTGTGAGAGAAGCTTCAGAAGATTCTGTGTGTGGCGATAGCTTGTGATTTATGTTCTTGCTTTATTGTCGGACTTGGCAGACAGCTTGTGTGAGACTGCCAAGAACTTTCTCGGCTCAAGTAATTTAACCCTGTCAATACTGGACTTGTTTGCTTATTTATATTCATTTGGAAATTTGGATTTTTCACCTCATTTGCACAGGTGAGACATAACAAATATGTATGTGATTAGACCTGACCCTGATATTTTAGTAGTTTAATGGAAACTCCTTCTATCTTTAGCTATGCCACATTTCCAAAGAGGCGAAGCATGGCATGGACACAGTCTTCCAGCCGGAACATTACTTGGATGGCCTTCATAAATCTCTGTGGTGCATCTTTTGCTTTTGGAGAATAGATGGGCAGTTGAGACATCACCAAGTTTCCAAGCAGCCAAAAAATGGCACCAAAAAAAGCATTGGAGGAGTTTCGAACATTGGAGGAGTTTCATTCAAAAATGCACTTGGGTACAAAATTTCCTGTAAGTAACCTTCCAGGGAAGGCATAAAAATCACACTTTCTTTGAGAAACTCTGCTTAGGAGAGGAATAGGTAGAAAAAATAGTGTGCAAAAATAGTAATAAAAAAGTTGCTTATAAAATGAATGTAACAGAGGAAACTATATATATATATTTGGAAAATATGTGGAATCCTCATGTTTAGCATTCACCAGAATATTTAGTAAAGCACCTTTGGGACATTCCCTGCTTCCTTTTCTTCCCGACCTCTCTCCAATTAACCAGAAAGCATTCACTAGAAATTCTCTTAATGGGATCTGGGACCCAGCTCTATAAGAGTCCTAGATGATGTTCAAGCCAACATCTTTTGTTTAGACCTCCCAATTGAACATCTGAAGAGTGAGAGCAATATTGAGCTGGCTGAATGTGCAAGCCAGTTTTTTTCTCCACTTTGAAGCCCAGTACCCTTCAATGAACGTCTGTAACTACTCTAGAGGCAATCAATTAATGACTGAAGGTATGACATGGCCAACCCACAAAATAACTAACTCCAGTAAGGTAAAAGCTGCATGGAGAGAAATTATTTTAACTATTTTATCTCAGTTGCTTAAAATCTCTTTCTAATACTAGGCATCTAACCAAATCTTTGGCTAAAGTTTGTTATGTTTTTAATCTTCATGCTCAAGGTTTATAGTGTTGAATGCTGTTTGATCTCTTTACCTTCTGTACTTGAACATACATCTATTGATGATTGTTGCAACCATTGTGTTGCCCAATGTTTGTAATGGTTCTTGAGAATGGTTGCATGGATGATTTTTTGCTGGCTTACTTACAAATGTGTTTATGCCTCTTCAGGCAATGAGACACTAAGCAGTTCATTCTGATTGGCTCGGTTACATTCTCTGTATTAGCAGACAATCTGTCTGAAACAGAGCATTGATGGAGGGTGGGAAAGCAGGCAGAGAAAGCATTCTGCTTAGATCTGATCCCAAGTCATCCACAAGCAGAAACTACTGAAGTATGAGCCAACAGGGATATGATTGCTGTCATTTGGAATGGAAGCTATAAGATTTGGTTGCAAAGCTATGGATGAAGCTTAGTCTTGGCCTTCATTTATTAGTCCACACAGTGTAGATAAGTTCTGCTTGCCAGCTGCCTTCCTCCCTAATCATTTTATTTATTATAATGGGAGTTGGAAATTAACATTTTTATTTAGAATAAGCATCAATGTAAACCTGGATTTTTATTTTTATTTTAAAAAAAGACAATTGGAGTTGGGGGTAATCAGGACCAAAGGTACTATTAAAAAAAAGAACTATTTAAAAAATGCCATAATAGAGATTTTCAGTCTGAGGATTACAGAATTGGTGTTCAAAGTCCAGTGGGTCCCTTTTCTGTATCCCTTTTCATTTAATGATCTTATTTGGCAATTGGTAGTATTGGGACTAGAAATAGTCTAAGTGGGAGCAACTACTACTCTTTCTCTTTCCCTCACTGTCTTTAGACTGCTGTAACATTTGTCTTCTCCAATCTGGTGGTTTGGATGACAAATTCTAGGATCTACAGCAGAGGCGGGTATTCAGCAGATTCTGACCAGTTCTGGAGAACCAGTAGCAGAAATTTTGAGTAGTTCAGAGAACCGGCAAATACTACCTCTGAGTGGAGATTTTGCAGTAACCTTCCCCTGCCGTGCCCACCAAGCCACGCCCACGTAGCGGTAGTAAAAAAAATTGAATCCCGCCACTGATCTATAATACTGTACTGTCTATACAGAAATGGCTAGTTGTGCAGGATAGGGATTATAGGAGCCACAGCTCAAACTGGGGGGACTTTTTCAGATCACTGAGAAATTTAAAAAATAATGGAATAATGACAAAATGCCACATACTATTGCTGGCCTTGAAAATACATGAACTGATTTTTTTCCACCTCACACGATCAAAAATGTTTGCAGAAAATTAAATAAATAATAGTGAAGCCAACATACATAGCCCAGGCAAATATAGGACAGCTGGGGGGTGTGGGGGGAGACAGGAAATGCTTGACATAAATATTTTCTCCCCTTTCAGGGCAGCCTACACACAGTTAAGTGTTTTGCACTGGAATTCAATTTTGCATGCACAGGTTTTTGCACCTATGAACAGTTAGGGCCAACAGGTAGTTAGCAAAGGAATTTCTGCACTAAGTCTCTTTCTCTATCTAAAAGATTAATTTTGCATACCTCAAGGTAACAATCTTTCTATTGCTTAGACTGAAGTTATCAGAGATTTTATTATCGCTTCCCTATTTCTTTAGTTCTTTTTCTCCTGACTCTGGACCTATGCAGTTTGAGTTCTTGCTTTGTCTCTACAATGGAGGAGGAGGCCATCAGCTTTAGACAGATTTATGTAACTGACTTTCCTGTCATTCTAGTATTTCCTGTATAAGGCTCATCTCTAATTTATTTTGCACGAGCACAATAATACTTTGTTATACTGTGGATGTTTTTCTTTCTCCATGCATTCTTTCCACTGTATAAAGCGATCCATTTTGGTCTAAAAGCAGTAACCAATAGTGTTTTTCTAGTGACATAGTCACCGTCATCTTTGTCATGTTCAAGAATAGACTATAATATTATGCTGAATAATGGGAATAAGTGCTTCCTATGAATAAATTAAAGGTAACCTATTACTCTATGTTCTATGAATGTATAAATTAAAAGTGGATTAAAAGAAGAATATGAACACATGCATTGAATTATTTGCATATGCGTCCAACAGCTTCACAGCAGGATTTCTCTTGCTTCAAGCAAGCTGTTTCCTAAAGGAGAATGGTCATTTTCCAATCATTTAAGTTTCCTATCAGGTTGCCTTTATTTACTGCCAAGAAACTGTTTGGGTAACAGTTAATAATCATCTATGTGGACTACCTCACTGGAAACATTTCAGTGTTTCATCACTTCTATTTTATTTAATCCCCCTTGTCATCAAAATTTTATGATCGGAAACGTGTCTTTTTAATTAGAGCTTAAAAGCTGTATAAGCTTTGCTTATATTTTATACTTCATTCTCTAGAGCCACATCTAGGAATTCCCAAGCTGACAGAAAAGCTAATTTGAAGGCAGGTCAGGATTTACTGGCAGATCTCTGGATAATATGCAGAAAGATCAGTAGGCTTTGAGACACACACAGTTGTTAAACAAAACAAAGAATAGGGCTCTCTCCCTGTCAATTGTATTGATAAAATGAAGAAAAAAAATGGAAAAATACAAAGTGGATTTTTGTAGTTGAAGATTGTAAATCCCCTTCAATATTCAAAACAATTCCAAATTGTAACTTTAGAAAATCTGTTCTATTACGTCTGTCCCAGGTTCTGGTTTTGCAAATTGGACCCATTTCACACTTTCAGGTAGAGCCAGGCAATAATTATCCAATTGGTCATGTTAATGTCAGAAAATGAGCAACTGCAGGCAACAAAGCACAAGCAGCATTGACTGAGAGGTGGGGAAATGTGTGTGTCCCATAAAATCCTGCTGTTTGGGGGCTTGTGAAGTTTATTTACAACCAAAACATGAGACAGCTTTAAATAGAAAGAGCCCATTTCTTTCCTGATTAAAAAAAATATATCAGTGATGAAGGGACAGAGCTTAAAATGTAAAAAGCAGAAGTAAGACAGAATGGTTCAACAGATGGGGATGTTTACACATAATTGCAAAAGAAAATATGTAATTCGTTTGGAAATCTTACTCTTATATTTTCTCAATCTGTATGACTGGAATCAAGGTTTATTCTCATTTTGCCAGATCTGAGGATTGTTGATGTCACTTTTTGGCCTTTTGGCTAGGATTATGGATAGGGTGTGAGAGGACTGTTGATATATAAAAATAATACATGATTCTGGGCATGGAACGATCTACTATATTTTACAGGAAGCCGAGTTCTGGAGGCTGTGCAGGGCTGCCCAATGAATAAAACAGAGTTCAGATTCATTTTTCTGGGAAAGACTGAAATATGGAGCTCCCACAAGAGAAGGGTGTAAATCATTCTCCTTAACTTATCTAACGGAAGAGTGCTGAAGTTGGCCGACTAAAATAAATTTATCTGCATTCAAGAATGCATGTCCAATTGCCTACAAATGTATCAAACACTAACAGCAGGGAGAAATACTGTACAGTCTTATTGAGCTGGCGACTCAGAGGGCTGGCTTTAAAAAGGCATATTTTGAATATCATTCTCTGCATTCCATCCTCTCCCTTCCCCCCTTCCCCAATATTTCTAGTTGCTAGAATAAACTTGTCAGTATTTGCTTTTTAAAATTGTCATGAGGACAGAGATACTTGCAGTTAATGGCTACTTATGAAATCTCTTGTTCTGCTATAGAATGCAGAGAAGATTTTCAAAAGAAGTTCCATCATATAATGTATCGAAGAGTCCATATTTTTACGCTGCCTTTTAGAATTGGTATACTTTTCTTATAATTAATATTTATATAATATAATTATACAAACCTTAATTTTGAATGATCTAAACTTAAATTCTTAGAGATGTGAAGGATCAATGAAAAATCTCAATCCCTACCCCCACCAATTGTTCAAGGTTTCATTTTTCATTAACTTTACGGACCCTGGAAGAATGGCTGGTGAAACTGACAAAACTTGCTGAGATGGCCAAACTGACTTCTCTCATTACAGAAATGTCATCATCGACATTCATCAATGACTGGAAGCCCCTTATGGATTTTTTTCTGTAAAAAAGAAAATGATTTTGTGACTTATGGTTCTGATTATTAGAAAGAATAAGTTATAGAAGCAAAAGAGAGAGATTTGATTAGAATTGTATGTAGAACTGGCGAAAGAAAGATTGGAAGTCCACACTCTCTACACACATATACACACAATTTTTTCTACCTCCTTTTTTCTTTGTCTTTTCCTCCTTTCCTTTTTTTTTTTTTTTGCTTTTTCATATTTACTTTATTTTTTTTCTTTGAATGTATACACACACACAGAATATATATAAAAGATCCATGGCAGCCCCTTCCATTACTATAATATCAAGAAATATTTCTTTAAACATTCCATAGGCTGCCTGAAAGAAAAGAGGAGGTAGTAGAAGTAGGGACAATTAACTACATGAATAATACTAATTAAAGAATGAAACAATATAAATCATACTTACTACTCTTTTGCCAGCTTTGATAATATTTAGAGTACTTACCTAAACACACCACAAGCTCATCAGCAAAATACAAGCACCCAAGAGACAAACTTACCATCGAACAAAAAAAATCTGATACAGGTAGTTTTATCCAGTTCTTAAATGCATCCTGACCTTTGTATCAACCGGGAATAATATTCAAAATCTCAACAAAGCAATCAAGTCAACATTGAGTCTAAGCTCCACATCAGCAAGCACAGAAGCTAAATTTCAACCAACCAATTAAAACCAGTGTACAGAGATGTGTCTTTGATAAATTCTACTTCTTCTTTTTCAGCTTTATGTGTGTATATATTGTACATGTTTTGGGGATATTTGATGCATAGCTTTCAAAATGCCTTTGAAATGGGGACTTGTGTAGGTTACCATGTCACTTACTTTGAAAAACACCTTTCTCTGAATGCTGTTTGGTGCATAAGAGACTCCGGCTTTGGTTGCCCAAAAGGAAGAATGTGCCTCTCATAGTGCAAAATGTAATTTCCATGCTAAGGGCTCTCTTTTCTCTAGCAATGCCTCAAGCCTGTTGCTCCAAAAAAGACTTTTGCATGCTTGGGACACCATGGAGAATTCCATGTCAGAACGGAAGCCCTGGCTGCTACTGCTCTAGGGAGGAAGCATCTACTAGATACATCATCACCTCCTTTTTTTTTTTTTTTTTTTTAAACAAATTTTATTAATTTTTAAAAAACAATACATAAACAAACTAAATGTAGAATGTAATAACATAAAGCATCTTTTCTGAAAAAACCAATAAAACATCTTATTTAAAGACAGAATAATTCCAAATTATCACATTGCCATACAAACACAATTTAATATATATATTTATCTTATCTATTCAACTTCATATCTTATCCCAACTTCTCTTTATTTCTCCCTTTCCTTCTACTATTCAATTATATTTCTTTTGCCTTAGATTATATATATTCTTTATATCCATCTGTCTTATTTACAATTTCATTATTCTCTTCCAATGTTCTTCTTACATTCTTCTAAAATTTGATTAATTCAGGCATAGACAAACAAAACACAAAACATAAATACATAAAACTTCTTTTTGGAAAGCAGCTTACTCCGGGTTACCTCTTTTTATACAGACATAAATCAAATTCATGCTCACTTAATATACTATTTCATATCTTATTTAGCATTCTGTATTTTCTATATATTTTCTCTCTATATATCTATTCACTCTCTTAATTCTATTATGTTTATTTCATCTCAATTTAAATAATTATACTTGTATCCTTTGTCCGTTCTCTTTCAATCATCTATTTATCTTTTCTTTCTAATAAAATATTTCTCCTGTAATCACTGGTTGAAGCATGACAACTTTCTATCTTTCCCCTAAGTTTAACACTTGAAATAATACATACTTTCCACACTGATTTTGCTTAGTACATTCTAAGTAATACATTTTAGAATAATAAAACAAAAATAGAAAAGGAATTGAGTTTATAATATAATAAAAACAATATTCCATAAAATATTAAACTCTATTGTTAACTCTTAAACATTTTATACATTCCCTTTAATGCATTATTAACTCATATAATAGTTCAATTTTCTAACTCAATGTCAAATACTAATATCTACAATACAATCATGTACTTTTGCAAAATCTTATATTTTTTAAAATAACTTTTACCCTTTATCTCTAAAAAAAATCTGTTTTTTAGCATCTTGTTTTAAACCTTTATGACTTCTCTTTCCTTTTCCCCTTCCTTTCTTATCAATTCTAATCTTTTTGGCCCCCCATCTCTCAAATTCCACTCTCTTAATCTTCTCTCTCTGTTGTGTTTCTCTTTTCTGTTGCTTTCTGACATTGTATCAATTTTTCATCTTATTTTTCCCTTTCTTGGTTGCTTTTTTAAGTTCTGAATTCTCCATTTTCACTTCCCCTTTTTTCTTTTCCTCAACTATGACTTTTTGTCCATTAAAGATGGCTTCTTCTTCTTCATCCCAATCCTTTTGTTGTTGTATTTCTTGGTAAGTAAAAATCGCCATTTCCAAAAAGTGAAAAATAGATCCAGAAGAGCCCTTGCCTTCTTGCTCCTCTTCTTGTAACTTTTGATATTCCATTTGTAGTTCTTCCACAGATAGTGCCATTTTCTATTTTTTTTTTAAAGCAACCCAAATGTTTTTAGTCTTTCAAAAAATAGTTACCCAAAGGTCCCAAAGTCCCAAAGCAGTCCAAATCAGAACATACTGTCTCATTAACACTTTCTTCTTCTTCTTTTTTGTTTAATTTCTCTTCCTGGGGTAAAGTTCAGTTACAATTTCAAAATGATTTCTTGGAAGCCTTATTGCCACATATTTCTAAGTCTTATAAACTCCAAGCAGTCTTCTTCAATGGAATCTTAGAATAAGTTTTTTACCTCTTCCTTCCCACTTATAGCAGTAAAATTTAATTTTAAATTCCAATGTTCCAAAATCTTTTATCCCCTTGACTTTAATTTTTAGGTTTATTTACCTTCTATGCCCAAGCAGGTTTTTCAGATTTCCATCAGCTATTTCCGTAGGGAAGGAGAGTGAGAAAAATAACTTTCCCTTTCAAAACTTTCTTCCGCCGCTTGCAATCTTTTCTGGGAAACAATGTAGCAATCAAAAAATCAAGTTTCCAGGTTTTTAAGGGTTCCTCGTTATCCCAGTTCAGCCAAAAAATCCCTTTCACTTTCTTCCTCCTGCACGATCTTGTCCAGCTGCAGGCTTCTTTGTGGCGGCCATTGCTGACCGCCGCTCCACCGCCTTGGGAAAAGGGGGTTTTGCCGGCTGGAGAGGGGGTCTGCGACACCCCCAAACCCCTATCCGGATCCCCCCTATCTTCAGCTGCCTCTACGGGGCAGCTATATCCTCCAAATCTGTCTGGATCGGAGGCACCAGGGCAGCGAGTGTAGCAGGAACCGCACGGAATCGCGGATCCCTGCAGCCGCTGAAGCCTGGCAAACCAGAAGTCTGGATACGTCATCACCTCCTTAATGCAGTCTAAATCTCCTTACCACAACACAGGCCACTTCCACAATCAAGAACTCATGGCCTTCCCTTTTGGGTTACACAAACTGACAGGCATGCATGTTGCCCCAAAGCTTTATCCAGGGCATAATCAGTGGTGATATTCAATTTTTTTTTATCATCGGTTCTGTAGGCGTGGCTTGGTGGGTATGGTGTGGCTTAGTGGGTGTGGTGTGGCTTGGTGGGTGTGGTTTGGTGGGCGTGGCAGGGGAAGGATACTATAAAATCCCCATTTACACCCCACTCCAGGGGAATGATATACTGTAAAATCCCCATTCCCTCCCCATTCCCTCCCCACTAACCTGCTTTCCAGCTCTGTTCTCCTGTGCAAGGCAACAAAAGAAGACCCAGCCAATCAGCTGGGACTCCGATCAACTGGGACTTGGGAAGCAGCAAATAGATGGGGGTGGGGCCAGTCAGAGGTGGTATTTGCCGGTTCTCCGAACTACTCAAAATTTCCACTACCAGTTCTCCAGAACCTGTCAGAAGTGGCTGAATACCATCTCTGGGCAAAATGTTGGTCTGCTACCTCCTCCTTTTGGTTTATTTTGCCCTCCTCTATTTGTTCTGTTTTTCTTGAACTCTGTATAATAGTGCTTATTCTGGAAGGAGTTTTTTTTTGTTTTAAACAAATTTTATTAATTTTAAAGACAAACAAACCATCATTAACCATTAAATACATAAACCTCTTTCCATTATAAATTTTACAAGTCAAATAAAACATTATTTTATACAACGTAATTCTATTTTAGACCATTTCCATATGAACATACAAATATCTCTTATCAAATTTCTCCTTATTTCTCTTTACTCTTATTCAATTTCATTATTATTATTATTTTTCTCTATATTTATCCAATTTATAATTATCATCTATTTCTCTCTGACTTGGTTACCATTATTCTCATCCTACATTCCTACAAGGTTTTATTAATTCTCCCACATACATAAACACACAAAACACAAAAATATAAGACATCTTTTAGGAAAGTAACTTGGCCCCAGATACCTCTCTCTATATGGACTTCAATTAAGTTCATGCTCATCTTACATGCCATTACCTATTTTATTTACCATTCTATATCTTCTATATTAGCTTCTCCACACATTTCACTCTTCTTGATTCTATCTTATTTAATTCATTTTAATTTAAGTCATTATATTTGTATCTTTTGTCCATTCTTTATTATCCATTTGTCTCATTCCCTATAGTAAAAAGAAAAAGAATTTCTCCTGAAATCACTAATCAGAGTATGATGCCTTTCTATCATCCCCTAAATTAACATTTAAAATAACACCTAATACCCAATCTGATTCTGCTTGGTACATTCTATCTACTAACTTTTAAAAAGAAAAATAATAAATCCAAAATGATTAAATACATAGTTAAATAATAAATCTAAATACTGAATCTTATAACATTCCAATTATCTTTTCCAAAACAAATGCTACAATAATAAGTTTATAATAGCATCAACACCATAGTCAATTAGACTCTTTAATTAAACTCAATATTCTAAACATTCCTTTAATATTTTATTAGGTTTTAAAATCAATCATTACTAAACATTTCAATGCTTTAATCTCTTATTAATTCTTATAACCTTCTAATTTTCTATTTCTAATACAAATGCTACAGTACCATCTTATGTACCTTGCAGAGTCTTTTTTAAAGAAATTATACATTACCCTTTGTCCCTAAAAAATTTCCTCTTTTCCCATCTTGTTTCAAAGCTTTGTGGCTTTTTTTCTGCCTTTTCCTTCCTTTCTTCTCCCACCAGACCTTCTTACCCCCTCCTAGCCTCTGCCTTGTTAGCTTCCCTTCTCTGTTGTATTCCTTTTTTCTTTTGTTTTCTAACATTATATTGATTTTGCATCTTATTTTTCTCTTTCTTGGGTGTTTTTTTAAGTCTTAAGTCCTTCATTTTCCTTCCTCTCTTTCTCCTTTCTTTCTTAATTAAATTTTGAGATTCATTAAAGATAGCGTCTTCTTCTTCTTCTGCTGCTGCCTCCATCTGTTGTTGTGTTTGTTGATAGATAGCAAGCGCCATTTCTAAAAAGAGAAAAGCTTCTTTCACAGCGTCCTTGCCTTCTTTTTTTTATTTTTCCATATTCTTTTCTCAGTTCATCAACAGATAAAGCCATTATAAATCTTTTCTTTTCTTTTTTCCCTCTTGCTTCTTAAAACAACCAAGATGCTTCAAAAGTTAGAACAGTCCCAAAGTCCCAAAGTCATCAATCAGTCCAAGCCAAAACAAAGTTCTCACTTTCTCTTCCTGGGGTAATATCAATTAAGAAAAAGAAAAACCCAATCTGTATTTTAAAGCCTTATTGCAATAAATTTCAGTCTTCAAATCCTTAAGGCATCTCCTCCAACAAGATCTTAATATATATATATATATATTTGTCCTCTCCCTTCCCACTTATCACAAAAAGCAAGTTTTTACCTTCTATAAAAAGACAGGTTTCTCAATATCCATTTGTTGATTCCATAGGGAAGGAGAGTAAACTTTCCTTTTCAGCACCTCAAAATTGCCGCTTATAATTCTCTTCTGAAAGTATCATTCAAAACCCATAGTTTTCAGGATGTTAAATGTGTCTTAAAGTCCTGGGTCGGCCAAGAAAAACTTTCACTTCAAAAACTTTCTCCTCTTCCTCCTGCACATTCTTACCCAGCTGCCGCTTTCTTTGTGGCGGCCATTACGGACCGCTGCTACACCGTCTTGAGAAAAGGGGGTTTTGCCGGCCGGGAGGGGGTCTGCAACACCCCAAACCCCTCTCCGGATCCCCTATCTTCAGCCACCCCTGCAGGGCAGCCTTAGCCTCCAAACCCGTCCGGATCGGAGGCACCAAACGGGAGCGCCGCAGGGATCGCGCAGTATCGCGAATCCCTGCCGCCAGCGAAGCCGACAAACCGGAAGTCCCTGGAAGGAGTTTGTTTACCTCATTGTACTGTTAGCCAATGATAAGCAATGATATATTGTTTGGAGCATCATACTATGTGTATAGGGGTGACTTAAGAGTTTACGGGTTGCCAACCTATGATGTATGGGATGGATGGGGCCCATTACCCAAAATAAATATATTCATCCGGCTTGCAAGAGGCCTCAGTCTCCTCAGCAGCCTTTTCAGCAATAGTTTCATTACTCACCTTGGCACAGACAGAGCGACACATTCCCCAGTTGCTGGTATCAGACAGATTGATTCTGGTTGAAGGAAGCTTTATCTGATTTTAAATGTTATACCTCATATATACCACCATTGTAGATAAACGACCTAAGATACAAGACACAAATGGATTACGAGGAAAGCCTTTTTATTGCAAATTTTAAAAAAAATCAAACATTTTTTTTTGCTGTTTCAGCCAAAGCAAACCAAACTCTAGTCCTGAATAGAACTAACACCAGGAATTATAGGCCTGTTTTGTCATTCAGAGTTGAGCTGCAAGGTAAGAAGATGCAAAGCTATTGTCTTGGAAGAATTTGTGTGGGCCTTTTGTCTGGAAATATTAATTCTGTATATGCTATAACTCATAACAGTTTACAGTTAACTTTTGTCCAAAAAAATTCTTTACTGAATCCAAATTCAAAAGAACGGTACTTGATACAAATGACTTTTTAAGATGTACTGTATGTATATTTCAGATTCATTTTTATACCATTTTTATAAATTTATGTAGATCTATGTTTCTGTTTGTAACCCTAACCCACATATACACATCGACAT
Source organism: Notechis scutatus (assembly GCF_049901735.1). Classification (NCBI taxonomy): domain Eukaryota; kingdom Metazoa; phylum Chordata; class Lepidosauria; order Squamata; family Elapidae; genus Notechis; species Notechis scutatus. Next base: position 115,801,205 of record NC_142009.1, on the reverse strand, counting down.
GTACTCACACATGACATGTGTGTATGTATGTGTAGGGATACAAACAGGGATGGGATCCGACTGGTGTAACTACCGGTTCGGTGATTTATGTTTTGCACGTGTGAAATGTCGTCAGCTATGCTGCCTGGACAGCTGAGCAGTGCTGGGCACGGGTGTGCAGCATTTGAAAAAGCACTTTTTTCCTGCTTTTTCAACCACAGCTGTGCTGTGCAAAGAAGCTGAGGTTGAAAAAGCAGGAAATAAAGGTCAGGTAAGAGCCCAGGCGGGCGGGTGGGCCAAAACAGCAGCAGACATAGAACTGGTTCTATGTCTGCTGTTCTTCAGAGCTACCGGTTCTACAGAGCCGGGCAGAACTGGTAGCATCCCACCCCTGGATATAAAACATCCCACCACACAAATTCATTTAGTCTGTCTCAAAGTCAGTATTGCTGAAGAATGGAATAACAGCATTAGTCTGGAAGGAGAAATCTAATCCTGGAAAACTCCATTTTGTCTTTGTGCCTCTGAGACCAATCTATTTTGAAACTGGAATTCCAACACCTTCTGGGAGCATAGAGGTGCCAATAGGAGGCATAATAGAGGTGCACCTGAGAGTATAATGAGGAAAGCTTAGACCTCCCAGATTAAATTTCTTTTTGGGTCTCAAACAGTTAGCTAATCCACAATATCTCAGGAAATTCTTTGCAGTGGGAGATTCCTGTTTTTTTTTTTTTTAAATAACCAGAGAAGGCAAAACCCAGTTTCACGGTGGCTGTTTGTTTCTTTTGTTCTTCCATTGATTTTTTTTCTAGAATGTTTCAGTCTTCTTAAAGAGATGCAATTCCATTTACTCAAAAGAACTACACCACTATGGAACATTCTATTTGCAATGCTATAAGCTGACAGGCCTGTATTATGAAGAATACAATATATATAGACTGTATTCTTTACTGTGAGGAATATTCTGTATTATAAGAAAAATATACCATTTGTGGTACATTTGATACCAAAACTGCTTCCTAGGTCAAAATGCTGACAGGACTTTGACGCTAAATAAAATCCCCAGTATTATCTCTCTGCCTTGATGAATTCATTTGCAAGTATAGTAAAGGCAATAAAATCCCCCAGCTGGAAGTAAGCTCAAGTTTCTTTCAAAAAATGCTTATGGCATCATTCACGGAAAATAATACATTATTTTCTGTGGAATGATACCGTTCCAAGTAATGCCCTAGGAATATTAACCACAGCCTATCAATATATGCACATCAGGGAAAATAACGGCTTGCTTAAATACACATGAAAATTAATAGCTTTCCTGATCTGAACTCATTTTCTCATGCTCTTTGGATTACAGAAGGGTTATTCTTCTGGGGTTTGCACTCCAGGGATTAACATCTGTGTAAATGTGGTAATTTTTTTAAAAAAAGGTTCCAGGATGAATCCATGAATTGTTCTCATTGACATAAGCAGACACTTTCTCTTGGACAAGCCTCCTATGCAGGTGCACCAATGGCCACACACTCCTTGTAAGGGTTATTTTCTTAAGAGACTATGCAGTTTGTTAGGCTTTTACTGGGAGGCCTTGCTGTTCTAAGCAGCTGCTGGGAACAGTTGCTTTTTAGCATTCATTTTTTAAAAATCCAACTTCTCTGAACACAAACCGTCTTTTCCCAAGGCAACCTAGAAACATAAAGCATGCATATACTTTATTTATTTGCTAGTTTGTTTGTTAGATTTTTTTTTAAAAAAATCTTACCTTAATTATTCTATAAATAACTCAAGATGGTGAACATACCTAATGCTCCTTCATCTCCTATTTCCCCCACAACAACAACTCTGTGAGGTGAGTTGGGCTGAGAGAGAGTGACTGACCCAAAGTCTCCCAGCTGGCTTTCATGCCAAAAGTATCACTAGAACTCATGGTCTCCTAGTTTCTAGGCCTTCACCTTTACCACTATACCAAATTGACACATTTGTAAATGAACAACACTTTGTAAAGAAGCGGAAAATGTAAAATCCCTTTCAAATATGTTTCTTTCAATCCCCCCCATTTTACCATCATTCCTAGTGTGTATCTTTAAAGGCAAAACATATCTGTTCAGTACGTATTTTGGGATTAAAGGGTCCATTGCCTCTGTGAGTTTTCTATTAGCATTGCATCAGAGGTGGTATTCAGCAGGTTCTGACCAGAGTAGTTCAGAGAACTGGCAAATACCACCTCTGACTGGAGATTTTACAGTGTCCTTCCCCTGCCATGCCCACCAAACCACGCCCACAGAACTGGTAGTAAAAAAATTTAATCCCACACTGCATTACATGACTTATGGAATCCTATTATATTATATATTTCTGCTTACACTGGAAGATTCTTCCAGTTCCATTAAGTCTATTCCTTTAGTGACAGCCAGCCTTATCCCTATGGTTGACAAATTTATCTGAAAGAAGTTTATTAACCACACTCTCTAAATCATGCATAGCCGTCATCTTCCATTATCAAATGGTGGGCAATGCCTGACACTCCTTGAATTATTTGAATCATGCCAATGGCAGAAGTAGGTGTTTATTTCTAAATTTGATACTTAGCACTGTGAGAGGAGGGCAGGGAAAAGTATTAGAGTGTTAAGTCTTTCCATAGTTTGTAAAAATGGCAATTGGTAAGTGGTTTGTTGATTTTTGTTGTTCCATAGTAAGTAAATTTCAGTGCTATGCCTTGAAGTTTGATCTAGTTAAGTGTTTCTCAACCTCAGCAACTTTAAGAAGTGTGGACTTCAACTCTTAGAATTCCCCAGCCAGCATGCTGAAGTTGAAGTCCATGTCTCTTAAAATTGCTGAGGTTGAGTCATACTAGTGTAGTACATTCTGGTCAAATCAATGTATCTACATTTTCTCTCCTCCTTCCTGAGCTGTTTCCTCAGCTTAGTGGAGTTTTCTTCCTTCGTGAGAAAATGAGAAAAGGTGAGTCTATTTCCCTTGTTCTTTATGCTATTGTTGAGACAGAGTTGGGGGCTGCTTTAACCCCAGGTCACAACGAACAGACATCACAGTATGTCTGAAACTCCCCTGCCTTTATGTTCTTTTGTTCTGATGGCCAACTGACCTCTCACTGAGGGTTCATTTTTTTGGGCCACCAACTGCAATGTTTCCTTAGCAGCCTTTGTTTCTTCCCTCGGCCTCTGCTGTGAAGTTCAAGAATCTTTGCAATGAATGGTTGACAGAGGAGCCCAGCTTTCCCTTGATTATAATACAACCCAAGATTTTGTTTGGCACAAAACACAAACAGATCGCAATGTAGCCTAGGGCAGCTCCATATGGCCCAGCTGAAAACTGCCTGTTTTTCATGATAGATTTGTAAATATTGTTCCATTTGCTGTATATTTAGCTTGCCTATAAAAGTTGCATTTGATTCCTGGTAACTTTGTGGACACATCTAAGCAGGTTTCTTGGCAAAAGTCTGGAAGTGGTAATTGTTTTCTTCAAGAGTATTTGTTTTTTTTCTTCAAATCCCCAGCTTTACCTTTATTGCCTTGTTGCAGTAAATTACAAGGCTCAGACCTTGGAATCCAAAAATAAGTTGGTTTTATTTGTGCAAACAGGTTCAGAGTATTTTAGTGAGAGTCACTTCTGAACAAATTTCTTATAGAACAGCACATGCCTATATACTTCTTCAGAAGGGGCAAAACACAGAAATATAACTTGTCACAGCCATTCATTGGTTACTTGAAACACAGCTTTCCCCCTCCCCTGTTGCTAGGCTAGGATGGCTGGATGTCACAAACCCATCTTGCTAAACTCCCTAGCTTGTGGTTTTGTTACAAGCGAGACTAGGTTTCTTGGCAAATGTGACCGATAGATGATCCTTGTGGTTTGGCTTTTCACACTTCCTTGTTCTTTCTCTTGCTAATACTACATATTTCACTATCTATAAAACTTGTATTATTATTTCTCTAAAATTAATATATTTTATGTCCTGCCTTAGCCTGGTACTCCCTTAATGAAATGCTTACTAGGCCTGAGTTAGGCTTCCTAGCCTAGACTTGGCGGACCAAATGCTGCCACTTTCTGAGCCAATTTGCCTAAATCCATCCATATATTCCTTCAAATCTTAGAACATAACGTATTACCGACATTGTCTGTTTTGTATGGTTGCAGTTCTTGGATCTGCCTATGAATTGGAAAGAAAAGATCAATAACGATAAAGGAGAATATTTTTTTTAGCTCAGGGTTGAAATGAGGGGTTCTTGGTGCTTTCTGAGGTTCTTTTCTTGCAGAAGTTTCATTAGCCAAATTAGGTATCATCAGTGCTAATACTATTATTAACAATGATAATTTTATCCAGATCAGGTAATGAAATGTCTTCAAGAAAACAACCAATCTCAGAGAGCACCAAAGACCCATCAGAACAGGTCAGTCTTTCAATTGTTAACTGGCCATGCCAGGTTTATATCTTTACAAGGCATAAGTATAATTCAATGAAAGAACAAATGAAAGAAAGCAGGGAGTGCCCTAGGCTATACTTTCTACCATTTTATCATATAATGAGATGGCCTGAGCCAGCCATTCTGGATTTGCCACTTCTGTTTGACACTTATCAATAGATACACCCTCTGTTGAGTTAGAATGGACAGTGAGTACCATTCTCCGATATCTGCATCATTTGTGATCCACAGATATCCGCTATACAACTATACCACTTCATTTTCTTAGCTATGATCAGTGCCTTTTATTTTTTCCTGCCAAAGAAGTTGAATCTGTTCTTCTCTCTTGCTCTTTTGCAAGGATGATGAACTTCTCTCAGGTATATTAACTCTGGAAGGAGAAAAATGCTTCTTTAAGCCATTCAGAAGACCATGAAATCTCCATATAATGATCAGCTAAGTATCTGGATGGAACTAAATATTATGAGGCTGGGAGGACTATGTTTCATGCTTGACTGACTGGATTGTGGAATTTGGACTGCTTGGAGCAGAGATTTATAAAGCCTCATCTGATTTTGTCTCTGTCCACAAATTTCACATGCACAAAAATGATCTTTCTGAAATGTGAAGGCTGAAATGGCCAATCAACACGATAACGCTCAGGATTAGTTTTTTCTGGATACTGGGCTGAACTTTTGCATGTCTAACGTTGCCAGTGAAGTGGATCAGAAAAAACAACTGAAAATAAAGTTTGAGGATCTGTTAGTAAGTAAATAACTTTTATTCAGAATGAAGTGATGCCTGCTCTAAATTAGGATGTACTGTATGCCCTCAAATAAATGCAGATTTGTAGTTTGGGAGTACTTGTTGCTTAACTGTCCCTGGATTTTGAAGTGGTGGCCATGATAAGAAACTGGACATTGCTTAGGATGGAGGCTGGTTTTCTATCTTTTATCAGCTTTTCTTAGGGAAATCATCTTAAATTTAATATTGTCTTCCTGTCAGGTAAATACAATAAACACTGGAAGGGGAATGAAGAATATATTTAATTAATGGAAGCTGTTATACTTTAAGGTAAAATCATTTTGAACAGATCTGTGACTGACACCAAACTCTAATCTGTTAAAGTGTTAAGTTTTGCATTTTTGTTGGCAATGTTTTAGAGCAGTATATAATAATTTTTATGAATTTAACCTGGATTTATGCTTTGTTTCCTTTTTAATAAATTCAAATGAAAACAAAAGTATGTGTAGTCGATGCCATTAATTGCTTCATAATATTTCTATTAGCAGATTTTTTTTCAGCAGGTTTTAGTTGAACCATTCCTGAAATATAATATTAGCCTGGGACAAAAGTTAATAAGAAAAAATAAGGCTTTGGAATGAAAGAAGGCATAGTTATAGAATTTGCAGAAAATGAAAAATGAATTAATCAAGGATGGAAAATTTCCAGATCTAGGATACTCTAAAAGTCACAGTCATTTATTCCTACTAGAGTTGAGCTGGAATCTTTCCCTGCTATCCAGGCCCCTACAGCCTCTAAACCAGAGGTCCCCAAACTTGGCAACTTTAAGACATGTGGACTTCAACTCCCAGAATTCTGGGAGTTGAAGTCCACATGTCTTAAAGTTGCCAAGTTTGGGGACCTCTGCTCTAAATACTAGAAGTGAACTTTGATTGCATCATTTGAACTGTCAGAAGCAGAGATGTATAACAGAATCATTATGATATTTAATTGGGTGCCAACAAATAACTTCCCCCAGCATTTCATGCAGATATTAAATCACAAGTGGAGAGAGAATTAAGACCTGAGTTCCCTGCAGTGCAGAGGTCTACAGTTCAACCTCTCTTCTTCCCCCAACTAACACCGACTGCAATTGGCTTGGAAGAAAGTCAAACTGCTGAGTGGTGGCACTGCTACACCTGCCTCAGTACAGCCAAAATAGAAAAAAAGAAAAAGAAAATAGAAAAAAAAGAACCCTGTATGCCACACATCCAAGCAAGTTTCATTCATCTCTAAAGATGAATGAAAATGCAAGTTGGTTTTCCCAAAAGTGGGTGGGAAAAATTGAGCATTTGCATCACTTCAGTCCTCGTTTGCATATAATATTGTGTGCCTGTAGAAATTCTCAGTCATCCAAGTCATGGTTGTCCCAAAGCTGCTTTTTCAGAAGGCAACAGGACTTCCTTGTTTTTTCTTTTGAAGATGTAGAAGCTTCTTATCCAAGAAGCTTCTTCAGCTCTGACTGGATGGCGGGGAGTGGAAGATTTTATATTCCTTGTAGACAGCTGGTCATCTGCATCCTTGAAACACTTCGAGGTTTATCTGTGTCCTCAGGATCACCTGAGTAGTGCTCCTGATTCTTGTAGTTTGCCATTTTTTCCCTCTGGAAATCAATACCTACTCCCACACCATTCAAAGGTGATGGTATAGCTAAAAGTCTGTAGAGATTCTCTGTCATCCAGGTTATGGTTGTTCCAAAGGTGCTTTTTCAGGAGGCAAGTGGACGTTCTCGTTTTTTCTTTTGAAGAATGGTGTGGGAGAAGGAATTGTTATGTGGGGAAAATAGGAGGGGGAAGGAATATTAGTATATTCGTTGCCTTCAGTGATTTATAAAAACAATAAATTTGGGAAATATAAACAAACAAACAAACAGATACATCAGTGGTGGTATTCTACCGGTTCGGCCTGGTTCTGGTGAGCCAGTAGCAGCGATGACTGAACCGGTTCTCTCCACTGCTCTGTGTTGGGCCTGCCCACCCACCCGGACTCCCAGACTCACCTTTATCCGCTGAATTTGAAGCGCAGCTACTTTGCGCAGCACAGAATAGTGCCACGCAGCAGCTGAAGCGACCAGGATTGTGCAAGCTTGCAGGAGGCGAGTTAGAACGCCTCTGCGCCTCCACAAAGTGCACGTTTGGCATGCACGTGCACGTAAAGTGAGTGCACGCGCGCAAAGTGTGCCCACCAAGCCACGCCCACCCAACTGGTGGCAACAATATTTGAATCCCACCACTGAGATACATCCAACATCCATACATCCATACGTACACAAATACATACATACATACTGTGTGTAGTTTAAGTGGCAGGGAAAACTACCTCATGGAAGAGAATCATTAAAGTGCCAAGTTTTTTTCTGTTCCCCTCAGGGGTGGGATTCAAATTTTTTAACAACTGGTTCTGTGGGCATGGCTTAGTTGGTGGGCTTGGTGGTCATGTGACTGGGTGGACATGGCTTGGTGGTCATGTTATTGGCTGGGTGTGGCCAACTCAATATCACTCACATCGAGGCATGTGTCTCCTCGCCTGGCCTCTCATGACTGTGGGGATGCAGAAACAGTCATAGGTGTGAAAAATGGGCATAAGTCACTTTTTTCAGTGCCATTGTAACTTTGAATGGTCACTGCACACAAGCAAAGTACCAGCAAAGGAGGGGAAAAACACTCCAGAGAAGTTCCTGAGACAGGAAGTCTAGTCCTGCCAAGAATGTAATAAGGGTTAACGGAGAGGCAGTTTCTGTAAGCAACACCAGAATGTTTCCTTCCTGCCTTCAATACAGGATTAGGCCAGCAATTTCTTCTAACAACCGGTTCTCCGACCTGCTTAGAATGTTAACAACCGGTTCTAGCAAATAAGTGCGAACTGGTAGAATCCCACCCCTGGTTCCCCTTCTACTAAATATTGTTCATACTGGTAGTCCTTGATTTACAACAGTTCATTTAGTGACTGTTCAAAGGTACAACAGCATTGAAAAAAGTGACTTATGAGTCTGACCATTTTCACATTTTTCAATGGTGGTACCACCATTGCAGCATTTCCCCATGATCACGTGATTAAAATTCAGATCCTTGGCAACTGACTCCTATTTATGACGGTTGCAGTGTCCTAAAGTCATGTCATCCCCTTTTGCGACCTTCTGACAAGCAAAGTCAGTGGGAAAGCCAGATTCACTTAACAGCCAGGCTACTAACTTATCAATTGCAGTGATTCAGTTAACAACTGTGGCAAGAAAGGTCATAAAATGGGGCAAAACTCACTTAACAACAGAAATTGTGGGCTCAATTGTGGTCGTTAGCCGAGGACTACCTGTTCGATTGGTTACATAGATTCACAATGATTTGAGATGGCCATAATGGCATTTGTGGCCCTCCCACACCTCTATATCCCAACTGTGAACTCTCTCATCGCAATTACGTATGAGTATTTAAATTTCCCATATCTAATTGCTATTGAGGAAGAGCTGAAGGTTAAATGAACTCTTCTACCCCTGGATGCAATTTCTTCCATTTGAGGCAGGTTTGGCTATATATTCCATTGAAGCCAGGGATGGCATTTTGTCAACCCAATTGCTAGGAAGAAGATTGTGGGGTAAGAGAGGCTGTGTGTTGGATGGGTGGTGGCTTCACAGTCTGCATGCATTCTGTACACCAAGGACAATGTGTGGAATTGTACAGTAGTTTGCATAGGTAAAGATAAAGGTTCCCCTCGCACATATGTGCTAGTTGTTTCCAGCTCTAGGGGGTGGTGATCATCTCTGTTACAAAGCCGAAGAGCCAGCACTGTCCGAAGACGTCTCCATGGTCATGTGGCTGGCATGACTAAATGCCGAAGGCGCACGTAACACTGTTACCTTCCCACCAAAGTGGTCCCTATTTTTCTACTTGCATTTTTACATGCTTTTGAACTGCTAGGTTGGCAGAAGCTGGGACTGTAATGGGAGCTCACTCCATTATGTGGTGCTAGGGGTTCGATCTGCCAAACTGCTGACCTTTCTGATCAACAAGCTCAGCATCTTAGCCAATGAGCCACCGCATGCCTTAGTTTGCATACAAAAGGATAAAACCTAGCCATTTGTTTGATAAGACCTCTGTTGCAAATAGAAGCAGCACACGTGACCAGACCCTTCTAAATTACTTTTCTTCAGTAAGAGATTATTTTCTGTATAATGAGCTTCTCTGGATGATGGATGAAGTACTTTATTTAGCGTGAGGTCTGTTTCACTGTAAATCAAGATCCTTCCTCACAGCGCAGTCTGTTCTTTCACCTGCTCACTGTTTGGACTCTATACTCGGCTGACAGCTTAATGTTATTGGACATTTACTAATGTTATGGTTAAAAAAAATGTCTTATAGTGTGTTCTTTATTGCTGTTAGCCATGGGTAAATTATTCACAGGCAGCAAATGAAAGAATGAGATTAGTGTTCTACTCTCTTCCATGTATTAAAAATGAAGGTTTTTAAAAAAAATCTAGCATTCTTAAATCTAAATGTAATAATATTACTTATCTCCAAACACTCTTTTCAGCATGTTGTTTTTAACAGACAAGTACAACACTTCAAATGGGGAAACACAGTGGGTAATATTTATGTGAAACTTCCAGCCACCATGCTATTTTGCTTGTGTGGAATATCATGGCATTTTGCCTGGATCAAGTAACCAGCAGATTAACACATTAACACTTTGAAAAACATGTATGTGCAATCTACTCTGAATGCAGTTTTAGACTTCTGTTACAAATATCTATTCCCCTCAATACCAAATGGTTTTGATAAGGTATAAATGGTTTTGATAAAGTATCGCCCATAGTGCAATCACTTTCAGTTCACCTATTTTTTAATTACATTTATAGTCTGCCTTTAGGTTCATGCGACACTCAGAGTGACTTCTTGCAATTGAATTATAATATATAAAGTTAAAAATTAAAATAAATGAAAATAAAGGCAAGTAAAACAACACAATTAGAATAGCGGAATAGGGGACGTTGCCATTTTCATGGATAGTGGGAGAATGAAAGCTAAAGGCATATACTTGGAAGTACATTTCATAGTCTGAAGGCCATATACACTCTCCTGAATATTAGATAGATGAGCTTCTGTAGTGGAGGAATCTTTAAAAGGGGAAAACTAATATATATTGTTAGAACATAAGAACTGTTCTGACCCAGGCGGAACAGAATCAAGAAACCGACTCCTTGTCCCAACCCCTCCACCTTTTTAATTTGGTTAATGTGAATTCCTGACATTCACACCCAGAAAAGTTCCAGCAAATAGCCTTTCAAGGTTTAATTGCACAAACAGTCCTTATCAGTCCTTGGATAGTTGCCAGGCCAAGAGTTTCCAGTCACAACACTACAAAAGGAAATACTTGGCATGGAGTCTCTGTGAGGTACAAACTCAGCTAAACAAATCTTCACAATAGTAAGTGAACTAATTGTCTCCTGCAAACACCCCTCCCTTTTTACTCCTATTCATTCCCCATGGGAAGGGCCATTCAGCATTCACTTGTGTCTTTTCTTCCGAGACAACCCCTGTTCCTTAGTTGTTTCCTTCTCCTGACAGCTCTGTGCATGCGCGCATCTGGAACAGGCTTCAGCTGTTCTTCTTCCCCACTTATCTCTGACTCTAAAGGCATCTGATAAATGTCGGACAGCCCTGGTCCCATCTCTGCCTCTGATGCAGAGCACCCATCAGAGCCTTACCCAGACTCCAGGACTGGCCCAAATTCCTCCCCAACCTCCTCACTGTCTGAGTCTGCCACCAGCTCTGCTAGCAGCTGCAGGCCACAACAAGAATATATTTTAACAGAATCATAAATATGGGAAGAAATGTTTTGCAGCATAAAATTCCATGAGCAAGAATTAACTTTCTTAGATGCATAAAGTTGTACAGAATGTATATACAGTACATGATAAATATATAGAGCTGGAAACGTTCTGATCAATTATAGTTTTCTGTGTAAGCCAAACCTGTCAAATTGACTTGATGATGATTTCTTGGAAAGCAGTTTCAGTCCATGGGTTGTAAAACTATCCTTTTTTCATAAAATAGTGAACTGCAACTGACAAAGGTCTTTGCTTTCGTATATTTGTTAGCTTTTAAAGTGAAACAAATGTTAATTCTAAAGAATTAACAGAAAATAGAGAAAATATACAGTTTTGATTCTAGACACAGATTATGTATGGCTTATTACAATGAAATACCATGATACTTTATCAAAACCATTGCATAAATTTCCCACCCACCCCCGTGTGTGTGCAAAGTGCACTGAACTGGTTGTTATACTGGTGGAATCTCACCCCTGGTTTCAGGTATCTTACTTCAAAATGGCTGAAAAGTACTGTCAGTTTTTAGCAATAGATGCCAGAAATGTGTCCCAACATTTTGCCAAAAGATTTTGGGAGCTGATGCAACCTTGGAGACATATTTATTTACTTTATCTCATCAATTTATCTTACTGCCGATATACTAGCTCTTCCACACAAGTATTTTCTAGATCTTTTAAATTGTTAAAAGTAAACCTTAAATAGGACTTTTTTTTTTTAAAAAAAAAAAAGCCTTTCAGTATTTTATATTACTATATAATAACAGTAACAACATAACAGATGGATAGTTTTAGGCTATCTCCAAACAACAAAATCTTTTCTAATGAAGTATTTCAGCTAATGAGCATATAATAGAAAGATTGTTGTCTTTTTTTCAGGCCATCTAAATAGCATTTAAACCTGACTTACTATTCTCTTATTTCATAAGGACTGGTTTTTTTTTCCATAATGAAACAAACTTTCCCCTTTTTAATATCCGTAAATTCAGAGGAAGAAAAATTATCTCTCCTTAACTGATGACCCATCATTCACAGAAATTTTTTTGAGGTTGTAATGTATCCAAATCATAAGATCAGAACAGTACTATCACCTGTTTTTGTACAGAAGAAAATTATACAAAGATTTTAAATGTTCAAATATAAAAATATACTACAATCTCATACACAAAGCACCATCAGTATGTATTTATATTACATAGAATTACATAAAGGCAAAGGTATACAGAGCATTAGTCTGGTTTTCAATTCCAAAGCTCTACAAATAATTCGCAATTTCTTAGAAAACTTTCGGTTTTGCTCCTTACATATGCTTGCATTTTACAAGTATTTTTTTGCACATGAGATTTTTGGAAGTTAGCTCCCTGCGACTTCTTAGTTTTCATTTTTTTCCTATTTGTAATGAAAGAATGCTACTAAAATATACATCTTTGCAGAATCAGAATTAATTTTTTTGGGTTTCAGATGCTCTTTTTATCAACATAAAACATACATGGAAAACATTTCCCTTTAAAAAAAAGATTTTAATGTACTGTTATTTTTTACTTGTTTTATGCTACCCAGAGTTGTTTTGAACTGGGTAGTGTTATAAATTTAATAAATTATCTTGAAGAATATTTAAAATAATGATTGCTTATCATCACAATAAGATATACTAAACAATTTAAGTACATATAACTATATTTTTTGAAAAAAATATACTTCTACTAATTTGTCATTTGTAAAATCTGACTATTTAGTACCCTCAAAAATACTAGTTCCTAATACTTTTTAAAGCATTATGCAGAGCTACCTCATTTTGGGCTCACATAATTTTTTAATACATCATTACTATTGGTTTTCACAATCTGATCTCTTTTTTACCTCCAAAGAAAAAGATCTCAGGATATTGTATGATATCCAGAGTTGCTACCAACTATCTATAATTATGTTAAACAACTTGCTGCTTCATACAGCTGCTTTTCATATTCACCTATCTGTAAGGAACAATGAGATGCTCTACTCTATATAGTCTGTTCAGCTGTCAAAATGCCAGTCTTATATTTTTTTAAAAAAATCTATTTGTTAGATGAAAGGTCAGTGAAAAGTTGCTCGAATTCTTGGCTTTTTGCCATGCTCCAAAATAAATTCCATCTGAAGTTTTGCCAAACTTGTCAGGTTTCATGCAGTCACAGCTGTAAATCTTGGCTTTCTGGACACTTATCCCTTTATTCAAGAACAGACATAGTAGCCAAAAGTTTCCTCATCAAGACATGGTAAGCGTGGGCTCTTCATTGCAGACCAGAATGAAGCCATATACACAGGTAACCTTTGACCATTGCATTATATTGAAGTCAAAGTCTTTATATAGTTCTGTGCTTCTGAGTTTAAACTCTAGTCTTTTTCAACAAATATGAATATATGTAAGTCAATGAATACGGGCTGTTTTCTTGATGATTTTGGGAAGCACTTGATCTACATTGACATCATACTTCTCTGTAGAGTTTGAACTGTTGGTTTCTTTCTTGCCAGCTTCATTCCTTACACCAATATCTTTCCCTTTTTTCCCACCTTCTCTTCCATCCCCCTCTGAATCTGGATGTGCCAAGAATTTCTGCCCTTCTTTCCATCTGGTTATTGGGTGAGGGAGGTGGAGAAAGGGTTTGGAGACCAATGTATTCCTCTTTCTATTCCTTGTTCAGTTGAAGATAAGGAGATCTTCTCCTTTTCAGATTTATCTACCAGTACACTTACCTCTTCCAAAACTAGACAGCTGAAATAGGGGTATTACCATCTCTTTGATTTTTTTTTCATTAAAAAGCCCATCTTTCATAACTCTTCAGAGGAGTATATTCTCTTTTTCTCACAAATGTGTTTGCAAACAAATCTTTTCCCCCCTCAACATCCTGACTGTACGATAAAGTAATTTGGGATTGTGCTGATGTTGCAAATGCAAATGGAATATGAGCGTCATCTGGCACACTTCCCAAGAATAGTTAGGGTCTAGGTAGCCTTTCTAAAGAATCAAATATTTTATTCTGCCCAATCTGTGTTCCGAGCTCAAAATAAAATTCTACCTTGAATTCTCCTCCTCCTTTCACCCCCATCCCCCAAATAACACATTGTAGATGTTGATGTGGGACAAAAGTTAAATCAGAGATATATCAGGACTAGGAAGAAATGGCAACACACACATACAGTTTCCGTGTGGCTAGAAACTGCATGTAAAAGATTGCAGGACTGATCTATAGATTTATAGGAAATGGTCCAATAAATTTAACATGGTGCTTAAATGGTTGTACGGAGGGAAAGTATGCTAGAAAACTGGGTATGACATCCTTTAATGATGGGAGGAATTTTATGATCATGACAGTCAAAAGAATACTTGTAGGAAGCTTTAGCTTTAGCATCATTCAGAATAGGTCAGAATTGGAAGGTCTTCTACATTCTTCATGAAAGAAATTGCTCCAAAAGCTTACTTTGAAGAATCACTTGTATTCTCTCATATGTATGTGACTTAGTTTGCAATGTTTACATATTGCATCAGCCTTCCGCAACTGTCTTTACATTTGCAGAGCACCAGATTGGGGAAAGTTAGATTAATCTGAATAAAGGGGTTGTTTATATGTTATAGCCTCATCATGAAAGTAGCTGAAAGTGTTCTGGTACTTAACATTTGACCTCCTCTAAAACATGAGCCAAGTACTAGGATGCAAGGACTTCACTCCTATGTTACTCAGATATGGCAATAGCCAAAAAGTATAGTGCTTTAGTAAAGAGGTGGGATTCTGCTTAAAGTTAAATTGGAAGATGATCCTCATTTTCAGCTTTGCTGCTTTCAGGACGAATGGACAAGATAGTTGCATGTGCATGATTCATGGAGAGACCATGCTTCAGATTTCTTGATATAGTCAAATTATTAATATAAAGTTCAATTTGCTTTTCATCCCTAGAAATTGGGAAAAAAATTGACCAAGTCAGTGTACTTCCTCAGTCCCATGGAGCTAGGGTTCCTTCTAGACACTACCCCTCAAAGGTTCCTTTGATGCGAACTTCTTTCCTGACCCATAAATGCTGTCTCTCCTGTTTCCAGGTGTTCTAATACAAGATTTTTCCTTCTGCCAAAATTATGACTGGCAGCTCTTAATTGGGAAAATGAAAATATTCCTCATGTGTTAGAGATCCAGCTGATAATCCACCAAGATCATAGAAGAGCCCAGAAAGGAAGTTGAACAACTTCCAATTGAAAGTAAGATATCAAGCAATACAGTTTTGGCTGCTGAGATACCTAAACATCCTTGTCTCTAGTTCAGTTTGATTTTCCAATAAGATTCCCATCTGGTGAAAGTAATATTAGTATCATTGTGGGTAGGTTTTCACAAGTAATAAAAATAAAGGTGATCATATGGGAAGGTTATCATTGTTTCCAGATAAAATTTCTGTAAAACACATGGCAAAAGGGAGGATTTGACTGTGTTTTCCTATCTTGTTATTTATTAATTCAAGGTATAGAGCATGTGACCCAGAGCAGTGTACACAATTAAAATGAAGTATATATCTATTTCAGGGGTGTGATTCAACTGGTGTAACAACTGGTTCGGTGAGAGCGCACTTTGCGCAGAGGATTTGCTAGTGACCTTCTCCTGCAATCCTGTACTCTCCCTGTGTTTTAAACAGCTGATGCGTGGGAGTCCACTGTGCCGCGTGAAACAGCTGAGCTTCAAAACCAGGAAATAAAGGTTAGAATAGAGCCAGGGCTGGCGGGAGGGCCCAGCAGCTGATTGTCAGAGCAAACCAGTTCGCTCACAGATAATCCTCAGAGCTATCAGTTCAATCGAACCTGGCCAAACCGGTAAATACCACCCCGGATCTATCTGCTTATCCCTGGAGGTGATTCGAACAACCAGGGCAATCCAACTGATTTTGGGAGAATGAATTTCATGGTGACAGAGAAGGAAGCAATGGTGGGTTGGAAAGTGGAGATCATGAAACTACCCATCTTCAAGGCAGCAGTCCCCAAGTCATGTAGGAAGTCAGCATCCCCACCACCACTGTTCCTTAGAAAGAAGGCTTTCCTAGGATCAAATCATTCACTTCTCTCTGCTACCAGGAGAACACTCCAGGTAGCCCCTCCAACAGTTAAAGTTATATGCATGAGATTTTGTATCTATTAAGAAAACTGGAGCATTCAATTCAGTATCCTTTACAGAAATCCTGGCCAGCCTATTCACAAACAAAACACCTTCAGCCATAGCTCCCACAGCAGGCTGGAGCTGATGGGATTATGAATTTAGAATCTCCAAATTCTAATTCGTGATCTTTAGAACATAATAGGATTTACCCATCACCATTAGAATAGTAAAAGTAATGAGGCTCACTACGTTGTACAGCCCCCTGGAGCATCTCAATCACCAAATCCCAGAATCATATAAAAATCCATCCACTCATTCAGCCATTTGGACAGCCACCCCAGGAACATGCTGCTGTCACTAAAGTTTTTGGCATCCAAATAAACTGAGACCTTCTTTCCAACCAGCCAGCCTCCATTTTATTTCCAGCATCTTCCTCCTAGCTTGGAACTGAACCAGACTTTTTTTTGTCACAATTAGAAGGAAATGAAGAAGATATACCTGAAAAAGCAATCAGGAAAGGAATATGTTTGGGCATATCCTACCCATCCATTTACCCACCTAGCTAAACTTTGGAAAGAATTGGAAATATGTGCTGGAATTTGAAGATAAATATGTAGCCCAATTGTGCATGCTCATATGCACACACACAAACACACATTCACATAAATAAACAATAGTGGAATGTAAAATCAATATACTTACCTGCCCAAGGGGCCTACTTGGATCAATTTATTCTCAACACATATATAATCAGAATTCAAATGGTATCTGAATCAAAACAGGCTGGCCCTAGAGAGTATGTTCAAATACTAACTTGTTGTAGGTTTCACTTAGAAGCCTAATTATGGGGCAAACTAAATAGGAAGTAAGGGAATTCGAACAACTTTTGGATTTTTGGCTAAAGTGGGAGGGGCTCCAAAGATTGTTGGGACAGTAACATGGAATAGAGGTATTAATTTCTTTTTGCTAGGGTGTTTGCCATACACCCAGAAAAATCTTGTCTCTTTTCAAAGGACAGAAGTACTTAAAAAATACAACTAAGGGGAATTTAAATGAGGATGCTACATATTCTCAGATATTTATAATCCCTTCAAGGAGTTTGCCTCCTCAACTTTTTTCCTCCATAGTTGTATTTCCAAGAAAAAAGATCGGGGGATGGGGAAACTATAAACACATATTTTCCTACAAGATCTCAAGGGAGATCCCAGCTGTAGAAGGGAATGTAGCATCCAGTCATCCTGCCCTAATTTCTGAAATTAAAACAATATTTCTGAATGTGCACATTATTTTCTGCAAGGATCGTGTCACTATAATCTGAATTTCTGTAGTCTACCCCTTAATCCCCCAATATATTCTTCAAATATGGCATGGGAACCACTGTTGCCTGTTTCCTCTAAAGGCATTATATTTGTCCAGGAGGCCTGGAAATTACAAGAGTTCACAGTAGATGGCAGCATCTAGCTGATCTTGGCCATTTGAAAACTGATCAGGGTGACATCTGGTTAGTTCTTGGATAGAGTCTTTCAGAAAATTCAAGAGCTGAATTTTTTAACTGGAAAGTTGAAAAAGCATCCTAGCGAAGAAGGCAACAGAAAACTACTTCTAAACTATAACCTAGAAAGCAACATAGATATTTATTTTTTGTCCTTAGAAGGCTGAGCTCAGCTTGAGGGAAAATTTTGCATCAGGAAAGTTCAAGATTGAGGAAAACTGATATAATGGATGCAGCATATTCAAACATTTGCACATCAGTCCACAGTGCATATCATAAAAAGGCACCTGAAAGGCAAAATTGTTACTCATGCTTCTTAAACATGAAAGTGGACATTTTCTTTTCCTTTAAATTGAATTCTTAGGTTTCAAACCCAGAAAACAGGCCTGAACAATATAGTTGTAAATCCCATCTCACTTCTTTTTTCCTTTTCCTTTAATGTAAAAAGAGGAGTTTGTCCTCTCTTAAGGATAACCTGTGCTCAGAAAATGATAGACCTGAAAGTATGTGTGCTCAAGTTCTTTTATCCTTATGATGTCTGGTGGCAATATTTCACATCAGGGAATTGTTGTGGTGGCTGCTGCTTCACCCAAGTCTCTGAAGTTGGAAGGTGGGTGATGCAGGTAGTCAATTTACAAGTTTGTTTAGTGATCATTCAAAGTTATGACACTGAAAAAAGTGACATGACCATTTTTCACAGTTATGATCTTTCTAACATCTCCATGATCACGTGATCAAAATTCAGAAGCTTGGCGACTGGTTCATATCCATGACCGTTGCTGTGTCCCAAGGTCATGGGATCACTTTTTGCGACCTTCTGACAAGCAAAGTCAATGGGGAAGCCAGATTCACTTAACAACCGAGTTACTAACTTATCAATTGCAGTGATCCACTTAGCAATTGTGGCAAGAAAAGTAACAAAATGGGGCCAAACTCTCTTAAGACATGTCTCATTTAACAACAACAAAAAACAAACAAACATTGGGCTCAATTATGGTCATAAGTCAACTTGTACAGCAGTATCAGCAGAATGGGCTTGGGCTGATATTTTAGCTCTTTTTATTTTTAATGTTGGGTCATTTATAACAAAATAGATGAGTATAGTTTTGCAGAATTGAATGCACCTGTTTTGTAGATTAATTTTTTTAAAATACTGCTGAGATTCCGTTGCTCACTTTTGATGACGTAATCCCTGGGAGTTCTGGGCCCTGCAGAAATAGGGCTGGAGGCTGCACAGACCTAACATTGCTGCTTTAAGCCAATGCTAGCATTAAGCAAGGTTGTCACCTCACTGTCCATTTTGGGCACTGTTGAGAATCCAGCCCTATGTCTATTGTTGAGCTAACATTCCCTTTCAGAATTATGCTCATAAATCTCTCAATGACTACCGATAAACTCAGAATCTTCAAAACCTGATTCTCGCCAACCACATTATCCCTTTACCTTTACCCAACAAACTTTCACTTTCTCTGTGTTGCCCAGCGATAAGGAGTAAAATTCCCTCATGTGAGCAGATGCAAAAATAAGTGAACAAATGAATTAATACATAAGGCAAACAAACAAACAAACAAATAAATAAATGAAAAATAAAGCCACCCTGCCATCTCAGGTTATCATCTGTTTTTACTTTCTCTTGAGGTTTTCCTTTCTTTCATTTTTTCTACCATGTCTGAAGCCAGCTAGTATCTCTATACCCCAAACATGTCTGGGGCTGCAACAGGACCCCAACACCCGTTTCTCATGACCTGGACCGTTAGATGATCTGCAAGGAAACAAAAGACTCTTGGATGACTTGTATTTGTCATTTCTCCAACCTTTTAATCTCTCACTCAGCACTATTTTGATGCCTCTCCCTCTCTTCCTTTTTTCAAAGTAAATTCTTCAATCTGTTATGGTTCAAGAAAATACACAAGCCCTAGATCTGACAATACATTTGCATTTAGTTGGAGAAAGAAAATAATTATAAATGGGAAACAGATTTATTCACATTCAGGGTATTAATGAAAACCTCTTTTAGAAAAAAAAAATAAGACTCAAAGAGTTTAGTATACTGTGTGGAGAGAAAAAAACAGCCTAGAAGGTCCAGTTTATATTAACAACTCATCAGTAAGCAGGTTGTAATTCATAACAAAGAATTTACCCTAAGGAATGCCACAGGATTGTGAGCTTTTCAGTTGCTTGAGAAAACACATATATTGTTCCACTCGATTTCCTTTCCATAAAATCCACTAGTTAGCACATTATTGTCGAGCTTTTATGACAAATCAGGGAAGTAGCTTGGCTATTTAAAATAGATGCTAATTTTTCAGCTGTAGGTTTTAAGATTGTTTTTAAGTTAAGGAAATAAAGTTAATAAATAACTTTATTATTTTTATACATTTTTATAATAATAAAAAGACATTTTCTGCAAAAAAACAGATTCATTTCCCATCAAAACAACAATTTCTGATAACAAGTGTTTTTCTGAGTATTTTTCACCTTAAATTATTGTTGTATTTTACAACGTAAATATATTTCTAAATTTAGAATTAATTAATACTTTATATAAAAGTATTTTCAGGTAGCAAATATGAAATACTTAACAAATTCATGAGCGATAAAAATGAAAGCATTTCTCTCTCAATGAAAGTTGAGCTATAATGCAGGTAATCCTCAACTTAGAATCACAATTGGCTTCAGAAATTACCTTGCCAAACAAGGTATTTGTTAAGTGAGTCATGTCCAATTTTATGACCTTTTTTGCCACAGTTGTTAAGTGAATTGTATTACTCAGAAAATCTGGCTTCCTCTATTGGTTGTTGGAAGCTGGCTGGGAAGTCAGTCTGGTTTAATGGTTAAAGCACCAGGTTAGAAACTGGGAGACTGTGAATTCTAATCCCATATTAGCCATGAAAGCCAGTTGGGTGACTTTGGACCAGTCACTCTCTCTCAGCTCAGCTCAGTTCACAAGGTTGTTGTTGTAAGGAAAATAGGAGGAAGGGGTGATTGTTTGAATATGTTCACCTACTTGAGTTATTTGTGAAAATAATAAAAATGGACCACAAAACAACCAACCAAAAAAATAAGCTGGCAAATAATGATTACTTGAGCCTGGAGTGTTATAACTGTCATGAATACATGCCAGTTGACATGTGTCTGAATTTTGATCACATGACTGTAGAGATGCTGTGACAGTTGTATGTACAAGGACCGGTTGTAAGTCACTTTTTTCAGGGCCATTGAAACTTTAAATGGTTGTTAAACAAATGGTTGTAACTTGTAAGACTACCTGCATTACTTCATTATTTAAAATCTTCATAAGGAGAAGTGTTATTTTAAACTGGGCAAAACATTTTTCTTGCTGATACAAAGGGCGTGAGGGAATATGAATAAGGCAAAAAACAAGCTCCCCTAAAAAAAACCCAACCCCAAATAACTATGGAAACCTAGTTTGGCGGGGGAGTCCTCTCTCTATATTCTCCCCCAACACAATTCATTGCCTCTGATGGCTGCTTCGCTGCATTGAATGGTAGCATACGCCTAAGAAATATAGGCCACAATTTAGATCACAGATTTAATTTACATTCCAATTATCCAAAATAAAAAAATCTAGAAAAATGTTGATATATATCAGGGGTCAGGGAACTTTGTTACCTTTTACCCCCCAAAAAAATTTATAAACGCCGACGTTACCCCCTTGATTTGAAAGAAAGGAAATCATACACTATTTGAATTCAAAATGTTATTGGATGTATTTAAAATTACTTTGAAAGCTTCAACTTACTTGAAAACTTCAGGTTTTGGAGAAATGATGTTGCTTCATCTTGGATACGAGATCATCAATATTGGGACATTTTGATGTCAGAGCAATATGGATACAGTCTTCCGGGTCCAATCGATTTCTTTTCTTTGTTTTTATGTTCGTAAGAGTGGAAAATCCTTGTTTGCAAAGGTAGGTTGTTGCAAAAGGCAGCAACTTTTTGAATGCTTCCTCATGTGCAATTTTGAAGGCCTTTGCAGGTGTTGACATCCAAAAATTTGACAGATCTGCTTTGTTGTGGAGAAAAGCTACAAAGTTTTGAAATTAAATGGGAAAAAAGGAATCTTTTTCAGGGATAAAGGATAAGTATAATTTCTGCAAAGAGATTTTGCAAGGTACATAAGATGATATTGTAGTATTGTATTAGAAATAGAAAACTTAAATGGTTTAAGAGTTGATAAGAGATTAAAATGTTGAAATGTTAATAATGATTGGTTTTAAAAT
>NC_142009.1:115629365-115774365 GCF_049901735.1 Notechis scutatus | reverse complement strand
AATAAATGGGGGCAGGGCCAGTCAGAGGTGGTATTTGCCGGTTCTCCAAAGTATTCAAAATTTCTGCTACCGGTTGTCCAGAACTGATCAGAACCTGCTGAATACCACCTCTGCTCCAGAGGTATTGGAAACGTTATTCCCACAATTTTAAACAGCTGCCAGACATCCCGGCAGGTGTCAGGTTCAAGAAGTTAGCTAGCATGGAAATAAGAGATTAAGCACATTATTCCTTGGTATTCTGGAAGAATTAAGGGAACTCAGATTCCTACATTCTTAACCTTAATGTTTTATTCATTTAACTGGGATGACTTGAATTTTTGAACAGTATAAATTATCTTTTGGAAATGTTTCTGCACATATTGAACTTGTTGTAGTCACCTCCAGCAGAAGCAGAATCCTCCAAGTCTAACAGCAGAATGGTTGACCTTCCAATTTAGTATCTTAAGAAAATGGAGGAGGTAATCTTGTATTAGTAGAGAATCCATGTTATTTCTACCAGAAGCCCATAGGATATATTTGCCAAATAAATTACTGCACTTCATATTTACAAGTTTCTGAAACTAGCTTCTAAACTTGGCTCTAATGCCAATAAAATGGTCTAATAATAAAAGTCTACTGGCAATCCATAAACAGAAAATGTTGAAATGTGTTTAAAATGTGTGGAAATGTACTAAATCTGCAATGGAAACAAGGAGACCTGGTGTCTCGAGATATAAAATTGGTGGACAAGATGGGCAAACATATTTTATTTGGAAGCATATTTGCCCTTTTTCTTTTACCTATTGAAAATTTGAGGCCTAATAAAATTATACAGAGAAGCAAATGGCTAGAGCTGTAACCCTGAAATGGAGACATATAATGGAGAACAGTCTGTTGTCCTTCCTTGAAATGTGAATGGAGGCAAATATAGGGAGACAATGAACAATAAATAAATTAATGACCATGGTTTAAAGAATACATTCCCTGACATTTCCAGATCAATATGGCTGGCATTTTCAGAGCCAGAGTGGTCTTCTATGCTATGCAGTAAACTCTGAGTGTAAACCCAACACTCAGTGGTAGGATTCAAATAATTTAACAACTGTTTCTCTGCCCTAATGACCAGCAGGGTAGGCATGGCTGGGTGGTCATGTGACTGGCTGGGCATGGGCAACTCGATGCCACTCATTTCAAGGGGTGCTTCGCCTCGCCTGGCCTCTCGTGACCGTGGGGTTGTTGCAATGGTCGTAAGTGTGAAAAATGATCATAAGTCACTTTTTTCAATGCCATTGTAACTTTGAATGGTCACTAAATGAACTGTTGTAAGTCAAGGTTACCTGTACAAAAATACTAAAAGCTTCTTTGCTTGCAAAAAGCTCCCTAAATTCCACTCTACACAGCAGTGGAACCAGAACATTAGATGTAGCAATGTCTTCTCTGATAATCAGCCCAGAATGAGGATATCAGAGGAAAGATGGATAGGAGCTGGCACAGACTGACTGATTTAATAGTATTTTTATACTGTTGACTCCATAGGATCATTTGACAATTTACAAATAGCTGCATAAAATCCATACAACTAATAGTCACAAGGCTCAGAGTCACCTTACATTAAAGAGGAGGATCCTAGCTTCTGACCATGTTGTCATCGTTGTCAATTGTTTGTACAGCAAGGTTAGTGAGGGCCTTCATGCTATGGTATAAGGATGAACTAGCTGATTTGATTCACTCTCTCTCTCTCTCTAAATAAGATTAGCATACGGGATTTAACAGAATTTTTGTTCCTGTTGATCTTTTTTCTGTAACTGGGAAATTCTATCATATTTGTATTTTAAAAATTCCAATTGGCCTTCTGTGTCTAGAATCCTTTCTTTCAAAATTGAATTGACTTGCTTTGATCCCAAAAGCAAAAGACCATCTGAAGAAAAAACAAAATTTCCCAGAAATGCATTTTTCTATTCCCCCCCCCCAAAAAAAATTAAAAAAAATTGAAAGAAGATATTAGCCAACCATTGATTTATCCTGCCACAAAAATTAATGAAAGAATACATTTAGTCACTAGAGGGTCTCTCCCTCCCTCCCTCCCTCTCTCTCCTTCCCTCCCCCCCATCTCTCTCTCCCTCCTTCCCTCCACTACCTAACTAGGCAGTGTTTCTCAACATTGACCTCTTGAAGATGTGTGGATTTCAACTCCCAGAATTCTCTCACCAGCATGAATTTTGGGAGTTGAAGTCTACACATCTTTAGGTGACCAAGGTTGAGAAACATTAAGCTAGCGGCACTAAATTTGACCACTAATTATGAGATAGGTTTTTATAAGAAAAGGAAAGATTATGAAACAATGCTTGGTTTTCTGCCCTAGACATGTTGCACAATCTTATTGGGCAGAAAACAGGTTGTCTTTATGCATCTATATTATTGACCATCTTAGACCAGGCTAAGTCCAAAAAACACTAGAGAATTCCTGGAAGCCTGACACTCTGAAAAATTGGACATCAAGAAACACATAGACATAAACATCTGTATACTATGCAAAAGAGACAGTCAACAAGTCAACAAGGGAACAAAAAGACCAAAACACCTCCACATCAAAATCAACACTTATATGAGCATAGATTAACATCAGACCAAGATTAACATCAGACCAACTGTTGTGAATCAATAAAAGTGAATAACCTAAATGCAAATTAGGGGTTGAAAACCTGCACACTTGATTGGTCCTTATACAACAACTTGGGATTGGGCCAGAACCAGTCCCGGATTGGCCACTTTTGGGACTGTCCTTATTGGTCAGTAGTTTGAACCTGTTGCACATTTTCATTGGTTAATAAGGCAGCAGCTAACCCTATAAAAGGGTTACTGCTGCCCATAGCATTGCTCTGTTATGTTCTATCACTTTATTAAAGAGTTGAAGTCACTGGTCAGATGTCTGGTCTCCCTTATTCTCCATACTTAACACTGGCGACGAGGATGGGATCCGGAGACCGAAGAGCTGACTAACCTACAGAGCAACTAACAGAGCACGTGGTCGAACACGCACCATCAACGGCAACATGGCCAGCGGTGCCGTACCACCCGCTCCATTCAACCCAGAAACCGAAGACTGGGAGGCCTACATGGATCAGTTCCAGATGTTTCTGGAAACCAACAATTTGAAAGACGCGACAACCGGCAAAAAAAGAGCTATCTTTCTAACTCATTGCGGACCAACCGTGTTTAAAATGGCAAAGTCGCTTGCCAAGCCAGCAGAGGTAAAAGAAATGGACTGGGACGTCCTCGAGCCGTTACTACGGGCTCACTACGCGCCCACCATGCCAACCCTAGTAAGAAGACACGAATATTACCAGAGGGACCAACGGAAGGGCGAAAGCCTTGCCAATTACATCACAGACCTCCGGAACCTAGGAGGCCTCTGCGGGTTCGCAGACTTAGAAGAAGCCCTCCGGGACCGCCTGGTTCTGGGCCTAGAAGACGGCGCTATCCAGAGCAAAATTATGGCTAAGGGGGACATCAGCCTCACCGACGCCCTTAAAGAAGCCTCGGCAGCGGAGGTGACAAAGAAGTCGGCAGCCCAAATGCGCCGCACCAACGCACCGCTACGTAAACTCGCCACTGATACCTCGCCGCTCAGAGAGACACCGGTATCAACTCACCACGAAGACCTAGAGTCCCCGTCCGACAGCGATGAGGAAAAGGTCAACCGACTTTGAACAGAGAGAGACCAGTCCACACAACACTCATTTCGACCGTGTGCCGGCTGTGGAGCAAATCACCCACGATCCGGCTGCAAATTCCTTGACGCACTTTGCCGCCATTGCGGGAGACGCGGTCACATCGTAAAGGTTTGCAGAAGCAAACAGAACTCCAAACCCCGACAGGCCGAATTCCAGTCTTCCGGATTCTTCGGCACACACCGAGAAAAAATTGAACCACTCCTACAGAAACAAGCCGTCCACCACTTCCACCAGGCGTGAAGAAACCAGGCGGGAAGAGACCCACCAAACAATCACCATAGGCCATGCTACATCCCTTGATGCCGGGAAAATCCGAGTAAAAGTCGCCATCGAAAACAAACCTTGCGTGATGGAGGTAGACTCGGGATCTTCCCTCTCAATGGTGTCGTGGAAAACGCTCCAACAGCTTATTCCAACGATTCGCCGCCAAGACCTTAACCCACAAAGGGTTATACTCAAAGACTATCAGGGCAACCGAATCCCGTCGTCGGGTCCCGCAGATTCCAGGTCTCATTCAAGGACCGCACCATCGCACTACCACTGACTGTCGTGGATCGAGATAGGCCTAGTCTTCTAGGCCTTCAATGGTTCAGGCCGCTCGGAATCACTGTAGCCGGAGTCCACAAGGCCGAAAGCGTCGATTGGGAAGAAGCACTCGTGCAAGAATTCCAAGACGTTTTCGCGAACGGACTAGGCAAGTATAAGGGGACCCCAATCTCGTTTAACTTGAACCCTGAAATAGCACCCATCCGCCTTAAGCCGCGTCGGGTGCCGTTCGCCTTAAAACCTAAAATCGACGAACAACTCGATAAGCTGATAGCACAGGGCATACTGGAACCCACCGACCACGCCCGTTGGGAAACCCCGATAGTGACGCCTATCAAGCCTGATGGGTTCCTAAGAATTTGTGGAGACTACCGGGCCACATTAAACCACGCACTGCAGCAAAGTGCTTATCCAGTACCGGTAGTGCAACATTTACTCCATTCCCTGGGCGGCGGGAAAGTTTTCGCCAAACTAGATCTAGCCCAGGCATATCAACAATTGCCTGTAGACCCAACCACAGCCGAGGCGCAAACGATCGTAACACATAGGGGCGCATTTAAATGCAACCGGCTCCAATTTGGAGTAAGCGTCACCCCTGGAATCTTCCAGAGTTTAATGGAAAGGTTGTTCCAAGGGATAAAAGGCGTTGTCCCATATTTTGACGATGTACTCATCGCCGCACCTAACAAAGACATCCTAGAAAAACGACTCAGAGAGGTTTTACGAAGATTCCAAAATGCAGGCCTCAGAGTAAAAAAAGATAAATGCCACTTATGTACCGAAAAAGTAGAATTTTTGGGATACCTCCTGGACAGCCAAGGAATTCATCCCACCGAAGACAAATTACGAGCAATTAAAAAGGCACCCACTCCGAGGAACAAGGCAGACCTACAGGCGTTCCTTGGACTTATCAATTTCTATAATGTGTTTTTACCCCAAAAAGCAACAGTAGCTGAACCATTGCATAGACTATTAGACAAAAAAGCAACATGGGTTTGGGGACAACGGGAACAACATGCTTTCCAACAAGTAAAGAAATTGCTAACTTCTGATTCAGTACTTATGCAGTACAACGAGACTCTGCCACTCACTATCACGTGTGATGCATCACCATTTGGGGTTGGGGCAATTCTGGCCCACGTGTTACCAAACGGAGCGGAGGCCCCCATCGCGTTTTTTTCGCGAACCTTAGCTAAAGCTGAACGAAATTATAGTCAGCTGGATAAAGAAGCTTTAGCTATTGTTGCTGCAGTTAAAAGATTTCACGAATATGTTTATGGCCGTGCGTTTACAATAATCACTGATCATAAACCGCTACTGGGGATCATTGCGGGTAATAAACCAACCCCGTATATATTATCCCCCAGAATGACCCGTTGGTCTGAATTCCTGGCGGCCTACAACTACACCTTGCAACACCGCCCGGGGAAATCAATTCTCCACGCCGATGCATTGAGCAGAACACCGCTCCCAGACACTGTTATGGATCCAGCCCCAACCCTCTCAACACTACAGATTGAAGCTCTACAGGCACCACCCTTGACGGCTAGAGACATTGCTTTTGAAACAAAACGTGACCCAGTTCTACAACACATACTACGCTGGGTTGAACGGGGGTGGCCGATGGACCAAATCGCACCTGAATGGGCGCCCTTCAAAGCCCGCCAAACCGAACTGTTTTCCCAAAAAGGCTGTATCTTGTGGGGCGATCGAGTCGTAATCCCTGGCAAATTGCAACAGACTGTGTTGGCAGTATTGCATGAGGGACATCCGGGCATTGTGCGGATGAAATCACTCGCACGCAGCTATGCTTGGTGGCCGGGAATCGACAAAAGAATCGAGGCCTGGGTCGCTACGTGCCAAGCGTTGCCAGGACGTCAGCAACGCCCCACCTAAAGCAAGCCCAACCGAATGGGAACGCCGAGGGACCGTGGTCCCGTATTCATATTGACTTTGCGGGCCTACCAAAGGTCACACTTTCCTGATTACTGTCGACGCCTATTCTAACTGGCTCGAGATTCATCGAATGCACACAACTACAACTGACTCAGTTATTAATAAATTAAACAGACTATTTGCCACACACGGGTTTCCGGACGTGTTGGTCTCGGACAACGGCCCACAGTTCACTGCATTGCCCTTTGAACAATATCTTGCTGATCGGAGCATCCGCCATGCGCTGACCTCGCCCACGCACCCTGCGGCGAATGGACGTGCAGAACGCATGGAACAATTTGTGAAAAAGACCCTGCACAAAATGGAATTTGGCAACATCGATGAGAAAATCAATCGAATTCTCTTATTGCAGCACATCACGCCCCACAGCGTGACCAACAAAACACCCGCTGAACTTCTTATGGGCCGGAAAATACGATCGCACCTTGACCGGCTCCACCCGCTTCGCACCGGAAAAACCTTTCGGCTCCAGCAGCAAATGCCGGGAATTTAAGGTAGGCGATTTAATCTTTGCCAAAAACTTTTCCGGCGACCCGTTATGGATACCCGCAACCGTTACCCACCTCACCGGGCCTAGATCTTACCGCCTGCTAACAGACGATGGGAGGGTGTGGAAACGCCACATAGACCAGCTCCGATCGAGATTACCACCCAGCGGCCATGACTTCCCCGGTTCACCAACTCAAGGGGGAGGGAGTATCGAGGATATTGACTTTGATACAACTAATAGCAGGTCAACAGGAGCCCTACAGCCCAGCGAAGCATCGGAACGTGAAGCGGGGAGGGAGTTGATGTCTTCAGGGAACTTTAATACGGGGGAAACTGAACTGCAAAATCCCGAAGAAACACGCAGTAGCAGAGACAACCACAGTGAATGCAGCACGGAATCGCCGTGCAGCGAAATAGAATTTAACAAAGGTCATCCAAACGCTCCACTGGAACCGGACATTAGACAAAACCCGGTGGAGCCTCGGAAATCATCCAGGCAGACCAAACGGCCTGCCTATCTTGAGGATTTTATCACAGCTCCCCTCAAACGGAACCCAAGGGGGAGGGGTATTGTGAATCAATAAAAGTGAATAACCTAAATGCAAATTAGGGGTTGAAAACCTGCATACTTGATTGGTCCTTATACAACAACTTGGGATTGGGCCAGAACCAGTCCCGGATTGGCCACTTTTGGGACTGTCCTTATTGGTCAGTAGTTTGAACCTGTTGCACATTTTCATTGGTTAATAAGGCAGCAGCTAACCCTATAAAAGGGTTACTGCTGCCCATAGCATTGCTCTGTTATGTTCTATCACTTTATTAAAGAGTTGAAGTCACTGGTCAGATGTCTGGTCTCCCTTATTCTCCATACTTAACACCAACAATCAAGAAGTAAACAATACCCCAATCAAGGAAGTGCCAAACAAGCTAACAGTAAACAGTCCAGACAAAAAACCTCCAAGACCACTCCCAGCAATCCTGACAGGGCAAGCCACTAGAATATAAATTGAGAGCAAACCCCACTCCTTACTAGCACTGATGATGTTACTTGGTTCGGGTAACAAGCTCCATTGCTTTCCTTTCTCATCCACATCTTCAGCAACCCTTCATAACAACTATGTTGATCATTCCCTTATCTATGAGAGTCCACCTTCTGAAAATTCAATAGTGTGCTTCTGTATATTTGATTAGTCATATTCATCTGACAAGGGGAAAAGAGTGTAATTTTTTTTTATATCCTGTGAAAGAAAACGTGTTCTCTAGATGAACTATGAGATTATAATCCAATCACAGACTGTTGCTGTCATTTCAAAACCTCAAAGCTGATCGATCCCTTTTGGCTTATGATGTTAACAGAGGCCTTGATTGAATTAAATTTACTCCTGCAAGAAATGGAGCACTTCAAGGGACACTTCGAATACAGTTCATCTGCCTGGAATCCATGCTGTATAATGGACATTAATACAATTGAACATGTCCAGAGGTATTTCATGAGAAGAGTACTCCACTCCTCAGCTCGCAATAGATTACCTTATGTCACCAGGCTGGAAATTTTGGACCTAGGCAACTTAGAACTATACCACCTACAGTCTGACCTAAGCTTAGTACACAAAATCTGTCAATGACTATTTCAGCTTCAACCACAATAACACACGGGCAAACAATAGATACAAAATAAAATAAATTTTCAAAATAAACTGCTCCAAACTGGATTGCAGAAATTACAACTTCAGCAACAGAGTGTCAATGCCTGGAACTCACTACCTGACTCTGTTGTTACATCCTTAAACCCCCAAAACTTTAACCTTAAACTGTCTACCGTGGACCTCACTCCATTCCTAAGAGGTATGTAAGGGGGCATGCCAAAGAGCACCAGTGTGCCTACCGTCCCTGTCCTACTGTTCCCATTTATTCATATTCATTTATTATATATATACTTATACCTGTTTATACTTATATGTTATATGTTCATACTCATACTTGTTTTCTCATACATGCTTGACAAACTAAATAAAATAAAAACTAAATAAAATGAAATAAAATAAAGGCATGAGTGGCTAATATGCCCATGCAGAGAAGACATTAGAGCAAGATTCATAAGTTAAATAGCTGAAGTGTCATTTCTTGGTGGCCTAAATATGGTTTCTTACTGGATGCCTTTAAATGATGTATATTTATGAAAAGTATGCTTCCTGAACCCAACTTATACATTCCAAGTTTGTGAATGCCTTATTTTTTGAATGGATTGTCATGTTTCTCAACCTTGGCCACTTTAAGAGGTCCAGACTTCAACTCCCCAGGATTTCCCCAGCCAGCCTAATGTTTATAAACTTAAGCCTGGCTGGGGAATTCTGGGAGTTGAAATCTGGATCTCTTAAAGTGGCCAAGGTTGAGAAACACTGGAGTAACCTGTTATTATCACTGTTTCTGGTCCTTATGCTTCAATGCTAAAGAGCCATATATAATGAAGATGGATGATATGGGAGATTACCCTAGGTATTTCACCACTTGGTATATCCTTTCCCCTTTCTCCTCTAATTTTATGACAGATTTGTGAGGATTAGATGGCTATTTGTAAATAAAACTTTGTCTAGTGCACAATTTTCATGGAAGACTTCAGAAACATGATGAGTTTGTTGATTCAGAGGGTGCGGTATGATCAAGGCTTTGCATTGTTAATCTTGGAAGCCACTGCTCAGTAGCAACTGGGCTGTATCGCAACAGCAGAAAAAGAAAGTGGTTTCCAATCACTGGACCATTACTACAAAGATATATTTTCCCTACCCTGTTTCTCCAACAATACGGCCTCCCCAATATGAAGTCCCAGCATGTTTTATAGGCATGAAATGAAATTACGCCCTCCCCCAAATTAAGGCCTATATTAAAACATGCGAAATGGGGGAATGGTGTGGGGGCTTGCCATTAGGAAGTACTTTTGTTGCACACCCGGATATGATGCTACCTGCGTTGCCCCGATATGAAGTGCCCCACCAATGCCGAGGTCAACATCCAAGCCGTCGCCGCCCAGCCGCCCGAAGAT
Organism: Notechis scutatus; assembly: GCF_049901735.1. Lineage (NCBI taxonomy): Eukaryota > Metazoa > Chordata > Lepidosauria > Squamata > Elapidae > Notechis > Notechis scutatus. The sequence continues at coordinate 115,764,621 of NC_142009.1, read as the reverse complement.
GCAAGAGGGGGAATTAAGTCACCCGAAAGAGCGGCCTAGCCATTTTTTCGGGCTCAAAAAAATAAGACCCGGCCTTATTATATGAGAAACACGGTACTTAGGCTTGTGATGTGCAGGCTAACCAACCTCTGAGAATAGTGCTTAGAAATAAGAACAGTCTCAGTCAAAGCACAGAAACAGCAGAAGCTCTCTTCACCTTGCATGTGATTTAAGAAGAGGTTCCAGAACACGTTTTTGTTCAACTTTTTCCAGGTGGGGGAAAAAAAACCCTCCCCAAAAGTCCAAGAGAGGAGTAATGGAAACTTTCGATCACGTCATTCAGATGAAAACTGTCTCAGACAGCAGGGGCGGGGCCTGCACATAAGGCAGCAGCCCAGGGCCAAAGCACCGGCAGAGTGTCAGAGGATTGGGGAATGGTTCTGAAGCGTGTGGGCATCCCCTTTGCAGCGCCAATCAGGGTTTTTGTTTTCCCACCTGGAAGGAAGTTGAATGAAAACCAGACGTGTTCCAGAAATCACAGATTTTCTGGAACACGTCTAACCGGTTCACCAAACTCAGCAAAAAATTAGGTATTGGTTCCACCGAACCAGTGTGAACCAGCCAAACCCCACCACTGCATATACTTTATGGAACAATCTTTTGGATTTTTCAGATTCAACAGGTTTGAATCTGAAAAATTCAAGTAGTAGTAGTAATAGTAGTAGTAGTAGTAGTAGTAGTAGTAGTAGTAGTAGTAGTAGTAGTAATATTCCCATTCATTCCAGTAGCAAGTTTTATCTTTACTTTTATTTGCACCATTTACAGGATTCAGTTTAAAGTCCTTATGGCCAAAAGCATTTGTATTCATTCATGTGAAATGCAACCCAACTCAACCATGAAGTCTAACTAATAACAAGCTATGATCCCAGAAATCAAATCTCTCCCATCAAAACCATTTGCACGACCAGTGCAAGCAATACTTTCAGTATTCTTCTTTCCTTTTCTGGTCCCCTTCATGGATTGCAAGGGTGTTATTCTTAGAGTCCCGGGATTCTGAGCTTCCTTCTAAGATTTTCAAAGTCTGTAATGATCTAGTTCTTTGCGGTATCGTTTTCCCCCCAGGTGTATTAACAGGATGGAATCATTTTCACTGGACTTAATAAGCCTTGGAAGTCTGCCTGATTTTTTTTTTTATCATCACAGCTAGCACACTTCATGAGCCAGTAGATCCTGTCAGCATATGTGTGTTTCAATTCCTTGCAGATGAATTATACCATGACTCTACTGTTTAACTTCTTACAGGATGTAGTCTCTGCCCTTTAGATAATCTGTTGTTTTTTTTCTCCCGTTCTTCAATGCCCCATTCTGACTGTTCCAAGCCTGTTTCCAATGCAGGGGCTTGAAAACTATTATTGAATTCCAGCAGTACACACACTCTTCTAAATCTGTTTATTACAGCTGTTACTGTCATGAATTGGGTTTGGTCCTCTTAGGAAGAGATGTTTCCACTGCCAGTTATTGCTATATACCTTTCTTTACTTTGTTACTTTACTGTCGACGCCTATTCTAACTGGCTCGAGATTCATCGAATGCACACAACTACAACTGACTCAGTTATTAATAAATTAAACAGACTATTTGCCACACACGGGTTTCCGGACGTGTTGGTCTCGGACAACGGCCCACAGTTCACTGCATTGCCCTTTGAACAATATCTTGCTGATCGAGCATCCGCCATGCGCTGACCTCGCCCGCGCACCCTGCGGCGAATGGACGTGCAGAACGCATGGAACAATTTGTGAAAAGACCCTGCACAAAATGGAATTTGGCAACATCGATGAGAAAATCAATCGAATTCTCTTATTGCAGCACATCACGCCCCACAGCGTGACCAACAAAACACCCGCTGAACTTCTTATGGGCCGGAAAATACGATCGCACCTTGACTGCTCCACCCCGCTGCGACCGAAAACCTTTCGGCTCCAGCAGCAAATGCCGGGAATTTAAGGTAGGCGATTTAATCTTTGCCAAAAACTTTTCCGGGCGATTGCTATGGATACCGCAACTGCTACCCACCTCACCGGGCCTAGATCTTACCGCCTGCTAACAGACGATGGGAGGTGTGGAAACGCCACATAGACCAGCTCCGATCGAGATTACCACCCAGCGGCCATGACTTCCCGGTTCACCAACTCAAGGGGAGGGAGTATCGAGGATATTGACTTTGATACAACTAATAGCAGGTCAACAGGAGCCCTACAGCCCAGCGAAGCATCGGAACGTGAAGCGGGAGGGAGTTGATGTCTTCAGGGAACTTTAATACGGGGAAACTGAACTGCAAAAACTCAAGAAACACGCAGTAGCAGAGACAACCACAGTGAATGCAGCACGGAATCGCCGTGCAGCGAAATAGAATTTAACAAAGGTCATCCAAACGCTCCACTGGAACCGGACATTAGACAAAACCCGTGGAGCTCGAAATCATCCAGGCAGACCAAACGGCCTGCCTATCTTGAGGATTTTATCACAGCTCCTCAAACGGAACCCAAGGGGAGGGGTATTGTGAATCAATAAAAGTGAATAACCTAAATGCAAATTAGGGTTGAAAACCTGCATACTTGATTGGTCCTTATACAACAACTTGGGATTGGGCCAGAACCAGTCCCGGATTGGCCACTTTTGGGACTGTCCTTATTGGTCAGTAGTTTGAACCTGTTGCACATTTTCATTGGTTAATAAGGCAGCAGCTAACCCTATAAAAGGGTTACTGCTGCCCATAGCATTGCTCTGTTATGTTCTATCACTTTATTAAAGAGTTGAAGTCACTGGTCAGATGTCTGGTCTCCTTATTCTCCATACTTAACACCAACAATCAAGAAGTAAACAATACCCCAATCAAGGAAGTGCCAAACAAGCTAACAGTAAACAGTCCAGACAAAAACCTCCAAGACCACTCCCAGCAATCCTGACAGGGCAAGCCACTAGAATATAAATTGAGAGCAAACCCCACTCCTTACTAGCACTGATGATGTTACTTGGTTCGGGTAACAAGCTCCATTGCTTTCCTTTCTCATCCACATCTTCAGCAACCCTTCATAACAACTATGTTGATCATTCCCTTATCTATGAGAGTCCACCTTCTGAAAATTCAATAGTGTGCTTCTGTATATTTGATTAGTCATATTCATCTGACAAGGGGAAAAGAGTGTAATTTTTTTTTATATCCTGTGAAAGAAAACGTGTTCTCTAGATGAACTATGAGATTATAATCCAATCACAGACTGTTGCTGTCATTTCAAAACCTCAAAGCTGATCGATCCCTTTTGGCTTATGATGTTAACAGAGGCCTTGATTGAATTAAATTTACTCCTGCAAGAAATGGAGCACTTCAAGGGACACTTCGAATACAGTTCATCTGCCTGGAATCCATGCTGTATAATGGACATTAATACAATTGAACATGTCCAGAGGTATTTCATGAGAAGAGTACTCCACTCCTCAGCTCGCAATAGATTACCTTATGTCACCAGGCTGGAAACATTGGACCTAGGCAACTTAGAACTATACCACCTACAGTCTGACCTAAGCTTAGTACACAAAATCTGTCAATGACTATTTCAGCTTCAACCACAATAACACACGGGCAAACAATAGATACAAAATAAAAATAAATTTTCAAAATAAACTGCTCCAAACTGGATTGCAGAAATTACAACTTCAGCAACAGAGTGTCAATGCCTGGAACTCACTACCTGACTCTGTTGTTACATCCTCAAACCCCGAACTTTAACCTTAAACTGTCTACCGTGGACCTCACTCCATTCCTAAGAGGTATGTAAGGGGGCATGCCAAAGAGCACCAGTGTGCCTACCGTCCCTGTCCTACTGTTCCCATTTATTCATATTCATTTATTATATATATACTTATACCTGTTTATGTGTTATGTTTATGTGTTATGTTCATACTAATACTTGTTTTCTCATACATGCTTGACAAACTAAATAAAATAAAAATTAAATAAAATGAAATAAAATAAAAGCATGAGTGGCTAATATGCCCATGCAGAGAAGACATTAGAGCAAGATTCATAAGTTAAATAGCTGAAGTGTCATTTCTTGGTGGCCTAAATATGGTTTCTTACTGGATGCCTTTAAATGATGTATATTTATGAAAAGTATGCTTCCTGAACCCAACTTATACATTCCAAGTTTGTGAATGCCTTATTTTTTGAATGGATTGTCATAGTTTTTACCTTGGCCACTTTAAGAGGTTCAGACTTCAACTCCCAGGATTTTCAGCCAGCCTAATGTTTATAAACTTAAGCCTGGCTGGGGAATTCTGGGAGTTGAAATCTGGATCTCTTAAAGTGGCCAAGGTTGAGAAACACTGAGTAACCTGTTATTATCACTGTTTCTGGTCCTTATGCTTCAATGCTAAAGAGCCATATATAATGAAGATGGATGATATGGGAGATTACCCTAGGTATTTCACCACTTGGTATATCCTTTCCCCTTTCTCCTCTAATTTTATGACAGATTTGTGAGGATTAGATGGCTATTTGTAAATAAAACTTTGTCTAGTGCACAATTTTCATGGAAGACTTCAGAAACATGATGAGTTTGTTGATTCAGAGGGTGTGGTATGATCAAGGCTTTGCATTGTTAATCTTGGAAGCCACTGCACAGTAGCAACTGGGCTGTATCGCAACAGCAGAAAAAGAAAGTGGTTTCCAATCACTGGACCATTACTACAAAGATATATTTTCCCTACCCTGTTTCTCCAACAATACGGCCTCCCCCAATATGAAGTCCCAGCATGTTTTATAGGCATGAAATGAAATTACGCCCCTCCCCCCAAATTAAGGCCTATATTAAAACATGCGAAATGGGGGAATGGTGTGGGGGCTTGCCATTAGGAAGTACTTTTGTTGCACACCCGGATATGATGCTACCTGCGTTGCCCCCGATATGAAGTGCCCCACCAATGCCGAGGTCAACATCCAAGCCGTCGCCGCCCAGCCGCCCGAAGATGCAAGAGGGGGAATTAAGTCACCTCTGAAAAGACGGCCTAGCCATTTTTTCGGGCTCAAAAAAAATAAGACCCGGCCTTATTATATGAGAAACACGGTACTTAGGCTTGTGATGTGCAGGCTAACCAACCTCTGAGAATAGTGCTTAGAAATAAGAACAGTCTCAGTCAAAGCACAGAAACAGCAGAAGCTCTCTTCACCTTGCATGTGATTTAAGAAGAGGTTCCAGAACACGTTTTTGTTCAACTTTTCCAGGTGGGGGAAAAAAAACCCTCCCCAAAAGTCCAAGAGAGGAGTAATGGAAACTTTCGATCACGTCATTCAGATGAAAACTGTCTCAGACAGCAGGGGCGGGGCCTGCACATAAGGCCAAAGCACTGCAGAGTGTCAGAGGATTGGGGAATGGTTCTGAAGCGTGCAGGGCATCCCCTTTGCAGCGCCAATCAGGGTTTTTGTTTTCCCCACCTGGAAGGAAGTTGAATGAAACCAGACGTGTTCCAGAAATCACAGATTTTCTGGAACACGTCTAACCGGTTCACCAAACTCAGCAAAAAATTAGGTATTGGTTCCACCGAACCAGTGTGAACCAGCCAAACCCCACCACTGCATATACTTTATGGAATCTTTTGGATTTTTCAGATTCAACAGGTTTGAATCTGAAAAATTCAAGTAGTAGTAGTAGTAGTAGTAGTAGTAGTAGTAGTAGTAGTAGTAGTAGTAGTAGTAGTAGTAATATTCCCATTCATTCCAGTAGCAAGTTTTATCTTTACTTTTATTTGCACCATTTACAGGATTCAGTTTAAAGTCCTTATGGCCAAAAGCATTTGTATTCATTCATGTGAAATGCAACCCAACTCAACCATGAAGTCTAACTAATAACAAGCTATGATCCCAGAAATCAAATCTCTCCCATCAAAACCATTTGCACGACCAGTGCAAGCAATACTTTCAGTATTCTTCTTTCCTTTTCTGGTCCCCTTCATGGATTGCAAGGGTGTTATTCTTAGAGTCCCGGGATTCTGAGCTTCCTTCTAAGATTTTCAAAGTCTGTAATGATCTAGTTCTTTGCGGTATCGCTTTCCCCCAGGTGTATTAACAGGATGGAATCATTTTCACTGGACTTAATAAGCCTTGAAGTCTGCCTGATTTTTTTTTTATCATCACAGCTAGCACACTTCATGAGCCAGTAGATCCTGTCAGCATATGTGTGTTTCAATTCCTTGCAGATGAATTATACCATGACTCTACTGTTTAACTTCTTACAGGATGTAGTCTCTGCCCTTTAGATAATCTGTTGTTTTTTTTCTCCCATTCTTCAATGCCCCATTCTGACTGTTCCAAGCCTGTTTCCAATGCAGGGGCTTGAAAACTATTATTGAATTCCAGCAGTACACACACTCTTCTAAATCTGTTTATTACAGCTGTTACTGTCATGAATTGGGTTTGGTCCTCTTAGGAAGAGATGTTTCCACTGCCAGTTATTGCTATATACCTTTCTTTCTTTGTTCATGGTTTCTTATCTCATGACGCATGCTGTATAACAACATCCATTGGTTATCCGGATAGCAGCTACGCTATAAAAGAGTGACTGCTAGCCGGGGTTTTTGTCTCTGTTATGCTTGGGAATAAAGAGCTGAAGTTCAAGGTTGACAGTCTGGTCTCTGTTCATATTACCCATGCTTCAAACTTAACAAATATGTTCCAGGCTGGAAGACGATAAGCATTGCAAGTCTCCATGAAGGGCTCCTGTCCAGGCATCTTCATTCTTGCTCCTCAATGTGTATATTTCTTTCTTCTCACACTTTCACATTAGCCAAATAGAAATTCTGCAATATCCCTTAAAACATCACTCAGTGCTAGCTATCTGATCTGAATCAGATAGAGCAGGCCTCACTGAAGAGCAGGCCTCAGGTGGCAGATGCTTAAGAATGCAGAATTCTGCTTCTAAACAGACTACAGCATTACCACAGCAGAACATTGTTAGAAATCAGCTTTTAAAACTCATGTTTCCTCCTTCCCATTACTCAGGTCACCAGATGGTTAAGCACCTTATCTGGTTTTATACTACCAATTATGCTGGCATGTGAAGTCTGAGATGTAATCCTTGGCTCATGTCGGTGCAATCTAAGTAAGTGACCAACCATATTACTTGGCAGAAGATTATTTCTTCTGAAAACCTAAAAAGCTTTTATAAAAGGAAGGCCTATGAACTACTTAGTTCTTCTTTTACACAACCCATTCCCCTCAGTTCCTTCACTTTCTCTTTTTCCTAGAAATGTGAGGAAAGGTCACAACTATGTGAGGACTGAAACTTTCAAAACTGGTGTTGATCTGAAGGGATGTTGGAGACCTAGAGGTTTGTACTTGAACATTTCCAGTAATGCCCTTCGAAGTAAATTGTTCTTGGCTTGTGTTACCTGCTGTTCCACCATCAATTAACTTCTTACAAAGGTCTAGATGTATAAATATGAAGGTCCACATTTTTGTTTGTAAGGCAGTGCCTGGACAGCTCACACATCTCGTTTCCATTGTTTGTATTTATTATAAGAGGAACCAGAGGGGGTATTCAGCAGGTTCTGACCAGTTCTGGAGAACTGGTAGCGGAAATTTTGAGTAGTTCAGAGAACCGGCAAATACCATCTCTGACTGACGCCACCCCCATCTATTCTCTGCCTCCCGAGTCCCAGCTGATTGGCTGGGTCTTCTTTTCTTGTCCTGCACAGGAGAACAGAGCTGGAAAGCAGGTTAGTGGGGTGAGGAGGGAATGGAGATTTTACAGTAACCTTCCCCCAGGAGTGGGGTGGAATGGAGATTTTACAGTATCTTTCCCCTGCCATGCCCACCAAACCACGCTCACCAAGCCATGCCCACAGAACCGGTAGTAAAAGTTTTTGAATCCCACCACTGAGAGGAACCCTAAAGAAAGTGGTGAGAAGCTTAAATTATAATTCGTATCTCTTGTTTATAAAAATTTTTGGGGGAAAATAATGACTGGTCTTGAGGGAAGAAGGAAGAAGAAATGTTCATGGAGCTCATATTTTTGCAGAGGCAAAAACTCAGCTCCTGACAAATCATGGAAGTTCAACAGGAGTGCTGGTCTGCTCCAATGGACTTTCGTGGATCTGCACAAGGAAACCACAAAATAGGTAAGATGGATTTTCAGCACGTTGAAATGTTTCTCCTAAACTAGTTGGACTTTCCCAATGTTATGATTGCATGTTGCAATGCAGCAAGCAATGTTCTGAATTTTTCAGAGCAAGTCATCTGGCTGAATGTTTAGCAAAGAGGGGAAGGGCAGGATTGAATCTGTTTTTTTAAGTAGCCAGTCAAGAGAAAGAAGGGAATATAGCTCCAGTGAATTAAATATCCGTGAAATTTTCAACTTTTGCTGGATTAAAACAGACAGTACCAACCTTTTGAAAGGGTTAGAAACTGCACTCAAAGTTTTGATTGGCCATTCTCTCTCAGATTATCCATTCCTTTATTAAGGCCATAAAATTTGTATTAGTCATACAATTATTTGGTTATTTGTGTTACTAAAAATGGTAGGCTTCCCCTATACTTTTAGCCTTTGGTAAGCTGGACTTTCCATAGGAGAGTAATTGCCGACTACTATTACTGAGAGAGGTATTACTGCAATGCTTTTGACTGAAACAAAACTGGGATTCCCTTCACAATTCTATTGTTTTAATTTTGCTAGAAATAAAAATTGCTTACAAAGTGGTAGAAAGGGCCAAACAAGAAATCACCAACAAAGGGAAGAGTGGAATTGAAATGAACACCACAAATGCTAATGCCCATTAAAAATATGAAAAAGTAATAGAAGTTTGTAGAAAGAACCCACATTCCTGTTCATAGGTAGATGGCCATCTACACAAATTCCAACTATGGTTTGTGTTTCATAGGTTTTTTTTTTTGTATTTTCTCTTTTTTCCTGGGCTCTGGACATGTAGAAGATTGAAAGAATTTGACTCATTAGTATTTCTTAATTCTTAACTACAGACAGTAGAAATACTATAAGGAAAAGGAAGATGAATCTGAATTTATAACAACTGCATTTTCAACTAAAGGAAAAGTAGATTTAAAAGGTATAAAAACAGAAATATTTTCTGTGTCAACTTAGCTAAAACTAATCTTGAACTTGTCACTTTTGAGATTGTCAGTACTATAGTTAGAAAAAGAAAGGTGACCCTGAATATCAAACAATTGCATTTTCCACCAAAGGAATAATAGATTATATATTTCTAAGTATAAAATTATTTCTGTACTAAATTAGCAAAAGCTAACCCTTGAGATTGTCATACACACCCCAATAAATGTGTACATATAAGATCTATACATATACAATTATGTAGACCAGGGGTCCTCAAACTTTTTAAACAGGGGGTCCTTCAGACTGTTCGTGAGCCAGACTGGCTGGGTGGGCATGGCTAGGTGGTCATGTGACTGGGTGGCAAATTTAGCTGTCCATTAAACAATACACACAAATTAAACTTTAATTTGTTATGCTCCTGTGGGTGGAAAGTAGGTTAGTGAAGGGATGTGGCTGCCTTGGGGGGGTGGGGTGAGGGACTTCTGTTTGTGTGTGTATGTTTGTGTGTGTGTGTGTGTGTTTCTCTGCCTCCCACCCTCTCTCTCGAGGCCAAAAATGGGCCCATTTTGGCCTCCTCAGCCTTCAGAAGGAGAGTGAGGTTGATGTGGGCGGGGCAACCTCATGGTCCTGTGTGGGCCGGATTAATGGCTTCGGCGGGCCATATCCAACCTGCGGGTCATAGTTTGAGGACCCCTGACATAGATAGTGCTAAAAGGCATTTTCTTAAAAGTTAGGGTTACCCAATTGAATTGAGATGACCACTAGGTGGAAGCAAAGGGATAGTTTTCTCTATCGTTTCATTGCCATCTAGTGGCATGATCGATTTTGCAGCTTAGTTACAGTAATCCTGAAAATTTAAAACCAGGAAAACAAAAATTATTCAAATTAATCAGTGCTACTTAAAATTCTGTGTAAAATAAGGAATCTTAAAAAATACTTTCCATCTGAATATATCAATTATTTCCTCTCATACACAGAAATATATGTGTGTGACAATTTCCCCTTGATATCCCTAACTTTCACTGTTGCTTTATTTTAAAAATTTAGCTTTCCTCCCAGGTTCTAGGCTTATTTGAATAGTGGCATGGTTTGGAGTGCTCGTGCTTCTGTGGAGATATGATTCTCTGCAACATTGTCATCTTTTATTTGTTTTTAATATTGTACACTTTTCACAGTATTTTTTTTTTTAATTAAGCAGTCTTACAAATCCAATTAAAAATAAATAAATAAAACAGTTGTGGGTACTCCAGCATTGGAGGTTTTGAAGAAAAGGTTGGACTGAAATGTCTGAAATGGTATTGGGTTTCCTGCTGGAACAGGGGGGTGGACTAGAAGATCTCCAATATCCTTTGTTATTCTGTTATTCTACAATAATACATGTATTATACTCTCTTCTTCCGAAAGAAACAACAAAGTAGAAAGAGAAATGGATGGAATTTTTGAGAGATTCTGGAAATGAGTAAATACACATGGAAAGGAAGAAGAGAGGGAGGGAGAGAGAGAAGGAGAGAGAGAGAGAGAGGGAGGGAGGGAGGGAGAGAAACATTCTTTGACATTACAAATTCAGCAGCCAAACAGATACTTCTAAGACTTCAGGCTAATCTTCAAAAGCATTTCAGCGAGAGTTACAGTGACTGGCCTCTCTATTCATTTATGCTGTATATTCTATTCTTCTCAGCAGCAAATTTAGGATAATTAGGATATGTAGAATATATATTGATAATGGTTTTGGAGGGAGGCAGTGGTGTTCTTGAGTGGTCAGAACAAGCAAGATGGTGGTTGCAGCAGTATGATTGAAGCTCCTCCTTTAGTACATGCATGTAGTGTTGATGTATGTACAAAAGTAGGGATTAGAATTAGATTATGTAACCATAACTATCAATCTAGCCTATTTCAACATCCCCCACATGTGCCATTACTGGAGAGAAAAGCTCATATTCCCATCAAATAAAAGCATTATATAATAGAAAATATATGTATTAATGGCACACTTCTTTTCAAGGGAAGGAACCCCACGTGGAGATAAAAAAAATTAAACTCAGGTTAACAACAAACGGCAATATGTATCCATTCAGTACTAAACCCCATTGAGTCAAATGAGGTTTACTTCTATTGGATTGCAGTTCAACAATAAATACATTTTACATATTCATCTTGCATTCTTTACTTTTTAAAGATGTACTAAAATGTAATATTTCTTTTCTCTTTCTTTCCCTCTTCCATGACTGAGATCTGCCTTCAGTCCTACAATAAAATGAAAGCATGAAAGCTATTAATGTCCCCTATCACTTCCACAGAAAAAGAATCTGACTTAAACTCCAAGTGTTTTGATTTATCTGAACTGTGGTTAGGATTTTCCACTTTTTAGCCAGATGAGAAATATTACACCAGGCAATTCTTCAATTAATAAGAAAGATATTTCAGAACATGGCAGTGAATTAAGGAGGAAAGGGAGCAAAAACAAAAAAAAAATCAGTTTAAGGAACAGCAGAGTTGGGAATTCCTGAATATCTTTTAATCTATAAATAGCTTAATAATAAATTAAATTGAACCTCTTAATCAGTTTTGTTGGTCCGAAGTTAAATCAGTCAGTTTCTCTAGGCATTAAGCAATATCTATGTGCTTCTTGATGGTTCAAGTAACAGTACACTTCAAGTAGATTCTGGGGGGTACTTTGTAATGAGCACTCATAGTATTCCCCAGTTTCTGGTGTGTAAAATACTGATCTTATTTATCACAGTATATGACACATCTGGTACATGGTTCAGGCAACAACTGCTTTACTTCACTTCTGTCATCACCTTCCAACATATTTCTTTCACGTTCCAATTTGGACGAGGAACCTTGGGTTTTGTTCCATAAGTTCTCCATTAGCAGCTTTCCAGCACTTGAGTGCTCTTGGTTCCTTCTCCTCCCAAGCGATTAGTCACCTCAAGATGACTGTTTCAGTTTAATGGCAGGGAACACATGAAGAGTTGCTTGCATTCATTAATGTCTCTTCAGGACATCCTTCGTTTGCTTATAGAATTGTCAAAGTAGCTGCAGATACCAGATCCGTCCGAATGTTGCACCCCGAGGCTTAACAGAAGAACGCAGCCCCTTACTGCTGAAGTCTTGATCAACTATTCTGACTTGGGTTGTTGACAGGAGGTCTTTTGTTGAGTAGCAAAATGGTTCATTTTGGGCATAAACAATGGCCAACCTAACAGGCTCCTTGAGGTTTGATTTGGCAAGTTCTGTGAATAGTGACGCACAAATAAAGCCAAAAAAGCTTAAATTACACTGCAACCCACAAAAATTTTTCAAATTAAAAGGCCATATTTACAGCCCCCTGTGAATTGTGATTTTATTTAATTTAATCCCTTCTCATGACCAATTAGGTAGGCACCATTCCATATGCCCAAGCCAAGGGAGGAATAAAGAACCATAAACCTAACTTTAAAAGAACACTATATCACTCCTCCAAAGACAGAAATCATTCTACCATCTGGTGCTGAAAATAAAATGTTTTTTGTAAAACTTCCTTTAAAAGCCATTTTATCAATTTTCTCCTTGTTTTTGCAACACAGTAAAGTTTTATAAATATGAACTATTTCATTGACACATGCTACAATAAACATTCCAATTTTGCTTCTGGAATTAAAATACTTGCTTAAAGCTAGTTAACTCAAAAAATCGGGAGAGGTCCTGAAAATAATTTTAATGAATAATAAATATGAAATGTATAGTGTCTACATATGTTAGTGCTTTACAATATACAGTGTTGGTCATCTTCTTCTAGGGCAAAAACTGGTCAATTTCCAATCACTTCCGCAGATTCACCTACTGTAAAAACAAATGGATTTTAAACTCATAGCACCTTGTTCTCTCCCACTCTAGTAAATATATTTGTTGTGAAAATGTTGTGAAAATCCGGGTTACTTCTTTTTCTGATGGCAGAAGTCTATCGGGAATATATGAAAAAAAGAACCCTTAATAAAACTCATGTTGGATGTTAAAAAAGCTTCAATTGAAAAAATTCATCTCCATATATAAAGCAGGACAGTTGTTTTTGCTATTTGGCTACGCAGTTACAGCCTATTGTTTGAATCATAGATGCATTTGTCCACATGTACTTCATACAGCTTTTCTTAGGTCTAAAATAGTTTTAGTATCTTCAGTTCCAGAAAATGAGTATTGCAGAATTTGTCTCCCACAGCCAAACAAATTAGAACTAAGAGCTTAGTCTTAGAACTCAGAATAACTTTACTGTCAATTTTAATGTACACTAATCGGCATACATTAAAATGAAATATCGTTGCATACAGCTCTCAAAGGGTCACTGCTTCCAATATAAGTTACATAAACATAACAAAAAATAAATAAATAAAAATTATGCATATACCCACATATATTATGTGATACAGAAAAACAACACAGTCTAGTTCGGATGTATACATGTACATGGTGAGAAAAAAGAAGTCCATACTAGTTCTTATTATCTATAGTATAAAGAGCCTGCAAGATCTCTGATGCTGACCACTTGAGAACTCTAAATATTCTACAACTCTGAAATTACTATTGTTTTTCGAGAGAGTTTGAGGAGGGGAGAGAGACTTGGAAGTTCCTATGTCGCTAGGCCATCCTTGGATGGAGATTCTCAGGGAAGTAACTTTCCAGACTAGGCCTGATAGCCTGGACCCTTTCCAATGATCCCAAACCTTGGGAAGATTGGAATTGCCAAAATAAAGTTGGCAAGGAAAGTATAGGCAAAACCCTGAGGAGTATTTGCTCTATTGTGTAAATTTACCATTGCCTCTGTTCCCTGTTCCTACATCTCTTTCGTGGATTTTCTTTCAAACTCATGATTTGGCATAGAGATCTAAACCATCTACGTTTTTTGAAGCTGGCCTATTTCTCAACTCTTTATTTTGTTGCCACATTAAAAATAAAAATCCCTTATTCTCCATTACATATTTTGCGCTTGCAAAACCACGTGCTCCTGGTAGCCCTCATTAAATAAGAAAACAAGGACCATCTACTTAAAAGTTAAGCCTGGGAATGAGGAATCTTGTTTCTGCTTCAACCGAATGATAAGCAAGGGAGATATTTTCTTTAGGAAGAGGTTGTGACAGCAAAGCTACCTGTTTGGGATGGGAACATTTCTACATGGGGCAATAACTAAAAATAGAACATTGGACTAAGTAGTGGGAGAACAGAAATCCAGGCTAAGGACTTTACAGGTCTATGTTTGTGTCATACATGCTTCTACTACACTGTCAGGCCCAAAATCAAGAATGACACTTATTGATTCTTCCAAGTTGAGTTTTTTATTGGTTTCACACCTACTGTATAGACAAAATCTTACCAGACTGAGGAGTCTAATGTCTGCATCTACAATACACTGTGAATTATTAGGGAGGAGCTGTCTTCATCTTCTTTTTCTCACACATAATATCTGGACCAGTGGTGGGATTCACATTTTTTTTTACTACCTGTTCTGTAGGTGTGGCATAGTGGACATGGCAGGGAAAGGATACTGTAAAATCTCCAGTCAGAGGTAGTATTTGCCGGTTCTCCGAAATACTCAAAATTTCCACTACTGATTCTCCAGAACTGTTTAGAACTTGCTGGATACCATCTCTGGTCTGGACTGAGTTTTCTTTTATTCTTCTGGAATGCACTTGCACTCCTTCCCTCCTGGGAATTTAGCTCTTAATCTTAAAATGTTCAACAATCTTAAAATGAAAAGAAAAGATTTTAAAGGTTTGAAGCTTAAGATAGGAACTTTTTAATTTGGTTTTGATTTATGCAGCACATTGAGTTTTTTTTTTAAGTGACACAATGATCAGACTCTTCACAAAGGTCAGATTAAAATTTGAAACCTAGGCTACTAGGTTTGTTTGGAGGGATCACTGTCTGAAACTCTAGGATAACACCCAAATGAATTGTAAAACGATATCCTCAGTACAAACATACATGTATATTCATGTCAGTTTTTGATACACCAGATGGAGAAACTTCAATGTTGGTGACAGGGCACTGATCCCTTCATGTTGGAGGCATTGTTTAAGGCGCTTCTGGGTTGAAAGGATTGCAATGGTAACAGCAGTGACATCACCATTGCCCGGGGAACACCCTTGGGGGCTCCTTTGACGTCCTTGTCAAGGAACTGGAGCGAGTCACAGGAACCACACAACAGCACTTGTGTCTTGAATGTGAGCTTGCTAACCTCCAACCCACCATTCTAACCATGTGAGCTATTGTGCTTCTCATTGATGAAGATATAAAGTAGGGACAAGGATTGTGAATGCAAAGGTCTATGAAATGGAAGCAAAGTAGTGCTGTCTACATTGGAGGAGACATTGCAGTGTCTACTCAACTGTCCTTCTCAGCCTTGCAAAGCAAGGCTAGACATTCAACAAAATGTGATGTGAAACTGAATTTATGTCCTGCCTACATATGAAATTTACTGTTTCTAGGAGATTGGAGACCTTATTAAGGTAACATTATATATTAGTTGAAAGATTGATATTTATTGATACTGCTTATTTTAAGTGAATTTTAGGACTAAGTAGGGAAAGCCCACTGATACTAGAGAAAATGTTCTTATTATTTATACAAGAGAACATATTTACATGTTAAACAGCAAAGTAATGATAAATACTGAATGTCCCTCAGCCATATCTTTAATTATATTATTTATAAAGCACTTTGCGGGCTCAGCTTGGAGGTTTCTATTTCATACATATGTATGCCCATATCAGGTTATTAATACTAATAAAATGCAAACATCTTTATGCAAGGTATTGTCCCTTTTAAAAACAAAGCTGCAGTATTCAGAAAAGTCAAAATTAAAGCAAAGATTGGACAAGCAATCTTTGATCTCAGTTTATTTTTGTCATTTCAGATCACTGAATCAACCTTTCAGATGTTCCAGAATCATGGATGGGAAGTCATATGTTTAATTAGTATTTTAATGGAACTCAAAATAATTTGTACTTCCTGAACCAACATACAAACAATTAAATATGTATGTGATATTTACATGTCTACACAAATATATTTGTGTGGGTGTGTTTTCCAAATGTTATGTTATGATTCACCAATTTAAACCATAAATATACAATTACACAAATTAATGTACAAGAACACTTATAAGTATGCTTATAAATGCTTACATTAAGCAAAAATCCATGTTGAAATGTGTACTTTGGGAAAACTATGATAGGAGATGCTTTTTAAGTTATAAAATAAAGGTTGGAATTTTTTTCCAGAATGCAGCACAATTACCTTGATTTAGAAAATACTACTGATCTTTTTGGTCACAAGAAATTTTGTAGATTTGTATGCCAATTGCTGAAACTTTCTAATCAGTGTGATCAAATTAGAAATTTGATTACTAATGAAATTTGCAATCATCATCATCATCATCATCATCATCATCATCATCATCTGTCACTACTTAAAGTTGTTATAATATTTCAGTTGTTTTTAGGAATCTATTTTTCTACCATCTGAAATAAAACATTTCTCTGGTTATCATTTAGGGATTTATATCCCTCCCCACTTCTTTCTCTCCTTTCTCTGCAGTAGGTTAGTAGAGAGAGATAAATGTTGCTTCATCTCAGAGGAAAAAAGATGTTTCGATCTAAACAATTACTAAGACAACACAGAGACAAGCAAAAGCCCATGTGTAAGATAAAACCAGAGATGAACTGCCCAATGCTAAACACTGAAGGATAAGATTACCAGCAGCTATGTCATCAGGCATGGTTTTTGTATGCCCAAAGCAAGATAGAAAGCATGCTTGTGAATACCAGTTTTGGGAAAACATGATTGAGAGGAAGTCAGTGCACCCTGTTCTAATCTCAGGGGAGTGATAGTATCATATGTGTAAAGAGATGTTGAGTCAGACTCTGCTCTGTGTAGAAATCAGATTGAAGCATCTCAACAGATGGCTGAGCAACCTTTCCTTGAACATATAGTCAGAAAAGGAGCTTACCACTAGTAGCTGCTTATGTTCTTGAATCACTCTCAACCTATAGGAATTTGTTTTGGAAGACTCAGATCCTGCCTTCCTATAATTTAAGACCATTATTTCATTTCCTGCATAATGGGGCCACAGAGACAGGATCATAGTCTTCTTTTCATAAAATCCTTCGAAGCCATTATATCCTCCTACCATTTTCTTTTCTCAGTGATAAACATATTCAGTTCCCTTAGACTCTCATCTGTCATGACTGTGACATAGGAAGAAGAAAGGAAAAAAAGCAATCTACCAGACCTCGGATGCTGAGGGATTGGCCCTCATGCCAAGCTGAGGCATGTTCTGTATTTTTGTCCCCAGACGCTCAGCCACTGAGCTAGAGTCTGAACCACACCACCCAAATGACTGCCATAATTGTGTGGCTGGCTGCTCTATATGGGAAGAGGTTGGTGTTAGATCTACCCTTGAGTACAGACTGGGAACTTCCAATACTGAAGATTCTGCCTCAAGCATTCAAATCCAGGAACCATTGTAAGAGATCCCAAACTCAGATACTTCTCACCTTCTCTAACAGAAACCTTGATTGTTTCCTAGTCCAAACAAAAGGTCTCTGTCTTGTCTTCTGAATCTCAGTCACCTGTAATAAAATTGGCTTCCCTTGATCCCACAGAACGGTGACTCTGTGCCTCCAATATCAGCCTTGAACACAGGCTTGTTATACATTTGAGGGCCTGGATACAGTGGTGCGATTCAACCGGTGTAACAACCAGTTCGGTGATCACGTGCTTTACGCGCATGCGCATGCACACCATTTTAAAAGCCCCATTTTCAGTTATAATACTTACCTTCTACTGCAGCCCCGGTGAGTAAAACAGCTGAGGTGCGGCAAAACCACTCTGCCGCGCAAATCAGCTGTGCTCCAATAAATAAAGCACAGGAAAGAGCAGGGGCAGGTGGGTGGGGCCAAATAATCACCAGAACTACCAGTTCGCCCAAACTGGTCTGAACTGGTAGAATCCAACCCCTACCTGAATATTTGTGAGATGTGGTAGACAATATTTGAAAGATTGGGAGGTCCACCTGAATCTTTGAACCTTTGGGGATGTCCTAATAATAAGGTGGCTTTCTCAGAAGGAATGAGGATGACAATTTTCACATTTTAAGGTTCAGAATATGAGCAAGAAGATTATCTTGTTGTCCCACATCTATCCTGTATGGGCTTGCTCTTTCTTCATCTACCGTGTTCTGGCTTTCTTTGCTCCTTAAAAAACCTCAATAAGGCAACCTATTTTTCAGATGTTTAAAAGTCTTTAAAAAGAAAAAATAAATAAACTGGCCTTACTAACATGGATAGCAAAAACAGATCAGATTCCTATTGACTTTAAAAAAACATAGAACATTTTGTAAAGCAGTTACTCCTGGCACTCTCAGACTTAACAAAACTATGACTTACTTAAATGTTAAATGAACATGTACAAAAAACCTCTTCCATCTCCATGAATAAAACAAACAATTTCACCGAGGTTAGAATTGGGCAAGAATTAAACATACCACTGTTTAATAATTTAATTTACATATCATGAGGTGTGTTAGGAATAACCATAGTTACCTAACGTTGTTTGGGTAAATAATATATAAACCATGATAGCAAAATTTAAATGTGTTTTTCACTTTAAACTCTAAATCAGGGGTGTCCAACCTTGGCAACTTTAAGACTTGTGGACTTCAACTCCCAGAATTCCTCAGCCAGCTTTGCTGGCTGAGGAATTCTGGGAGTTGAAGTCCACAAGTCTTAAAGTTGCCAAGGTTGGACACCCCTGCTCTAAATGATATAATTTGGGTGCGGTTGAGAAACTGCCATAAGAGGGAGCTAGAGAACCTGGATTGCTACTGGATTGATGGTTGATTGTTCTGCGTGTTCCCTGTTGCTGACGTCGAAGGAGGAAAGAGTTTTGAATGCTGCATATCTAATCTACTGTGAGAAGATATTTACTGGACTGATTTATGGATTGACATTGTAAGTTAACTGACCTTTTTTTTTTCGACACTGGATTTTTGCAATTGAACAATCTCCGGACTGAACTGACTGAACACTAGTGAATGATATTTGGACTGTTTGACCCTGCTAAACTCTTAATGGAATAAACTATTCAACTAAGACAGTGTATCCATTTTTACTGAGTGTGTAAACTAAAAAACACTTTCTCTCATATTCGCCTGACTGCCTGACTGCTGTGCACATTCTGCTAGAGTATATCCCTAACAAGGTGTTCTCAAATATTGTGTTACTAAAATTGCCCCACTGCAGGGATACATAGACAAAAAGGCCACAAAGCCCAGAGCAAGTTTCCATGGTGTTTCATCTTGCTTGGGGAAGCCTGATCAGATTTTTTGAAATAAGGGACCTCCTTCCCAGCTCCCCAATTACTGAACAGATCCCAACTGCCAGATTTATGGCCCTTGAATCAGTGGTGGGATTCAATTTTTTTTACTACCAGTTCTGTAGGTGGGCGTGGTATGGCTTGGTGGGCGTGGCTTGGTGGGCGTGGCAAGGGAAGGGTACTCTAAAATCTCCATTCCCACCCCATTCCATGGGAAGATGACTGCAAAATCCCTCCCCAACCCACTAACCTCTTTCCAGCTCCGTGCTTCTGTGTAGGGCATCAAAAGAAGACCCAGCTGATCAGCTGGGACTTGAGAGGCAGAGAATAGATGGGGGTGGGGCCAGTCAGAGGTGGTATTTGCTGGTTCTCTGAACTACTCAAAATTTCTGCTACTGGTTCTCCAGAACTGGTCAGAACCTGCTCAATACCACCTCAATTTTTAGCACCTTGCTTGCCAAATAGAAAAAGTCAGTATTAGTTTCTTTAGAATTGTAAATACTTGTAGGCTGCCTCAACCCATTGAGACTGTAGATGGTGAACCACACAGGAGAAAGAAAAGTAACAATCAGGAAAATCAAGCAAAAGCAGACTAGCTAATGTTAGCAACCAATAAATTGTACAATATTATACTGTAGATTATCAATGGATGATTATAATTAAATATGGCTAAGTATTTATGGAAATGCTTAGGTGAATGTTTATCCAAGATATAAATATACCTTGTACATTTTTGTTGTTTTGTTGTTTTCTTTTTTGTATTCAATCAATAAAATGCATGCATGTGCATATACACACAGTGGTACACACAGAGAGAAATCATATCACAAAACAAGAATAAAATCAAAATGTTAATTTTACCTGTTTAATCAAAAACTTACTCATTTTACAGGTTTGGGGTATTCGATGGTGTAATTTGTTTCATTTCCAGCAAAGTATTGGGACATTTGACATTTTGGTTATTTTCAAAGTGTTTTAAGAATCAATTACCATCTGAAACTTGGAAAGCAACGGAAGTTTTTAAAACCCCATGCCTGTGCATGGGAATTTAAAAGAGGGTTGGAAAAAGGATTAGCTTTTTTTATTACTCAAGTGTGGTAATCCTGATATGGATCGGTCCTCTATGAATTTAGAGTAAAGAAACACAGGTCATGGTGCTGTGTGATACAGTTTTTTGATTTGAATGTTTGATTTGATTATTATTTATTATCTTTATTGAACCTAGCCGTCTTTCATTAAGCGAGTCAATAAGAAGTGCTCGAGATAAGAAATATGGGTTTTGATGATTTTAAAAACATTTTTAAAAATTTGGTTTAAAATATATATATATCCCAAGCTTAGATTTGTGTGTGTGTGAAAGAGAGAGAGAGAAAGACTAAACTATACTATACTATAAGTGATAGAATACCTCTCTCTTTAAATTCACCTTGGATTCTGCCTAGAGTCATCTGTCACACCTAGAATGGCCATTAATATTTTTTTTCTAGGAAAAGAGGATGAGAGAAACAAAGAGGGGTGATGATGGAAATTTGCAAATTGTGTTTGTGTACATGTGTATTTAACAAACAGGTGCCTGCTTCACGTTATTGCTTTCAAGCCTCACTTGTTCAAATGTTGGGAGAATAGTTCTAATATGGATGGAGTATAAAAGGCCAGGCTCTAGCAAAATGTTAGAGAAACTATTAACTCCTTACTACAACAAATTTTTCTGCCCAAATATGATAACCCTAACAGAGACCAGACAGAAGCTCAACTTGCCCAAGAAAGATGCACAAAGGTTGTTTTCTCCAGAGCGGGGAGGTGGAGACCAAACTTTTAAAAACAACGCAACCCCTGTTTATCTCTGCCCCGGGGGTGGGATTCTACCTAGTAGGATCAGTTCTATAAACCAGTTGTTACGATTCTGCGCAGTTTGGAGAACCGGCAAATCACTCCACTGGCTCGCCCCTCCCCTCCCACTCACTCCTTACCTGGCATGCATGCCATCAAACTTTCCTGTGTTTGGTAAGTTGCTATTTTTCCTCCCCCCCAACCATCAGCTGTTTTGCTGTGCCGGGGGATTTAGATTAGCTAGAAAGCAGGAAATCATTGGATATCTTGCTTTCTATCTAATCTAAAAGCAGAGCTGAACCTTCCTTAGGACTGAAGCTTCTATTTTTCAGTGCAGACTCAGGTAGCAGATTGCAGAAAGATAAATCTCTGAGTGAATCTGTGATTCTGTGAGGAACTCAATCTGCCTGCCTGCTTTGCCTGATTTATGGTAAAAGTTGCTCTTTTTTTAAATAAAAAATTCAATATTTACATACATGGTGTGTTGTGATTTAATTTTGTGAGTTTGCTTGCAAGCAAATTTTATGTGACAGACTGAACTAGCCAATGGCAGATAGATAGATCTCTGAATGAATCTGTGATTCTGTGAACAACTCAATCTGCCTGCCTACTTTGCCTGATTTTGGGTAAAAGTTGCTCTTTTTTAACAAAAAAATCAATATTTACATAAATATTTATAATATTTACATACAAGCCATGCCCAGCCAGCCACATGACCACCAAGCCATGCCCAGTCAACAAGCCACACCATCCCAGTCACATGACCACCAAGCCACACCCACAAATTAGGCCACGCCCACAGAACCAGTTGTTAAGAAATTTGAAACCCATCCCTTATTTGCCCTATCTTCACATTGACTGCTACTGCCATTTTTTTGTCGATTATAGTACAGAAGTTAGGAATCTTTTGGAATTGTGATACACATAGTGTGTACAATTCTGTAAATATTTCTGAAGGATTAGGGTGCGTCTTTCTCATTGATCTACTCTTCCCCCATCCAAATTTTAGCTTCACTGACTGCTTTGCATAAAAGAAGTATTTTTCTTCTCTGTATGTATACATAAGTAAATATATACACATAAATACCACAAATACCTATACCTGTTAAGTCATTGAGCTTGTTGGTTATTAATCATTTTGAAAATTAGTGATTTGGCAAAAGCACAGCCCTTTGGCACATAAAGTAGGATTTTAAAAAAGTGTATGTGGGACAGAGAAGTAACAATAACACAAAAGCAAAATCTCAAGGCAGCAGGAATCTCTCAATCTCATCTTAATATTTAGAATCAAGGTTGTTAAAGCAAGTGTTCTCAGAAGAGGATTATAGATAGCACATCCGCTGGATATCATGTGCAAATCAAATGTTTTTCATGCCAGGGCAGAAACCCAGAAGAATTTTACACATGCACATTTGCTACTTGGGGATTGATACATTACAGAATTTATTGATCCAGAGAGGAAAGCAAGTTCAAGAGTTGGCAAAACCAAGACCGAAGAGGACAGATGTTTTTCCAGAATTCTGTCTACAGAATGGCAAGCCATCAAGGAAATAGGGAGAAGAGAGTGAGTAAAGTCCAGTCAAACCTCGGAAGACCTTTTCTTCATACCTGACATTGAACATCTCTCTCTCTCTCTCTCTCTCTCTCTCTCTCTCTCTCTCTCTCTCTCTCTCTCTCTCTCTCTCTCTCTCTCTCTCACACACACACACACACACACACACTCAGAGAATCTACCGGTAAACCTGCCCATTATTTTTTAAAATATCTTTTTAAAATGTCATTTTAAGAAATCTAGATTTTAAGAGAATTCTGACTTGATTGTGGCAGGATACAAAAAATACCACACTCTTTAAAACACATGCATGTGCCTCACAAACTCAAGAAAAGAGACAGATTCTTTAAAGCAGAGGCCGCCAGCCTTTTGGGCACGAGGGACCAGTTCTGTGGAGAGAGTTTTTTCCATGGACCAGACGGAGGGACGTGGTTTTGTGTGCTGCCTGCATCCTATGGATGGGGCTTCATTTTTTGGCACAGCCTGGTTTCTGGCATGCCATGGACCATTGCTGGTCTACAGCAGGGTGGGATTCAAAATTTTTTACTACCAGTTCTGTGGATGTGGCTTGGTGGGCGTGGTGTGGCTTGGTGGGCGTGGCTTGGTGGGCATGGCAAGGGAAGGATACTGCAAAATCCCCATTCTCTCCCCACTCCTGGGGGAAGGTTACTGCAAAATCCCTCCCCATCCTGCTAACCTTCATTCCATGTACAGGGCAACAAAAGAAGTCCCAGCCAATCAGCTGGGACTCGGGAGGCAGAGAATAGATGGGGGCGGGGCCAGTCAGAGGTGGTATTTGCCGGTTCTCCGAACTACTCAAAATTTCTGCTACCGGTTCTCCAGAACTGGTCAGAAACTGCTGAATACCACCTCTGGTCTACAGAGCAGAGGTTGGGGATCCCTGTTTTAAGGGGTTGCTACCAGATATGATATGAGTGTCCTTGCATCACTCCCAATCACCTTTCCTCTTGAAATCCAGAATCTTGGCCAGCCATCTAGAGACCTGCAAAAACCAGTTTTTTTTAATCCTGACAGGGAATAGGTCCAAACCATTTTTGTGATATCAGTGGAAATCTAGTTTCAAACAAAACAGGCGCAGCGCAAATTGTTGCAATACAGATCTTCAAGTGGGGCATCCTGCAACTGTGTTAGTAAATAAATGTGTGTTGTTACAATTATTTTAAAAAAAATTATAAAACCTGTCAAGAATCTGTGGCAGACTAAGACAAGAAAGTTAGCAAAATGAAGCAGGAAATGTTGTTTTGTTCACACACAAAAATCACAAATCACAGAAACCACAGAACAGAAAAAAGCAAGCATATTTTAGCAAACCTTTTTCTCCACTGGCAAGAAAAATAACATGGAAACAATGTCTGTCACAGTTCAGAGATGATAGATGCATTAGGCCTATCAACACATAGGTGACTTTTCTGCCAAATTGTCAGGTCTACTTTTTTCTCCTTTAATTCTGGGAATCGCTGATATTTACACAATGTCTCCATGTCTTTTATGCAGGAGAAATATATGTCTTTTAAGTGAACCCCGCCCCATGCTTCCTCAACTATTTCTAGAAATCCTATCATTTTTCTCCTACCAATCCTTAGTTCCCATTACAAAACCATCATGTTCCCTGTGGTGGGTGAAAAATTTTATTTTTACTTTTGTTAGTCCTGTATCCTGCCTTTTTTCCCAGGAGATCAAGGAAATACACAAATGTGCTCTGTAGAAATCTCAAGAGATTAATTGTTAACTAAGACCTACCTATATCAATAATAATGGTCCCTAAGAGGCTGGGTTGGCTAACTGTTGTTTTGAATGGAGATACTTAGTTTGCTACCATAGGG
Source organism: Notechis scutatus (assembly GCF_049901735.1). Taxonomy (NCBI): domain Eukaryota; kingdom Metazoa; phylum Chordata; class Lepidosauria; order Squamata; family Elapidae; genus Notechis; species Notechis scutatus. The sequence goes on along the minus strand of NC_142009.1, from coordinate 115,739,944 downwards.
CCAGTGCTAGTATTGCTCATTACAGGAGGCCACAGGTTTTTTTTTGTCGGTGCCCTTTTTTTGTAGAGTGCTTGTCTTGTCTTCTCTTCTCCATGTGGCAAGTCCTTGAATTGGGTGGAGGTCGCAGCTCACCTTTGGAAACCAATGGCAACTGCTTCTGATGATTGCTGGACAGCCCCAACCTTGGGTGACTGCAGGTTTTAAAGCAGTGGTTCATCAGGTAACTCCAGAATAGGCTGTCTCCTCATTTGAGCTCACCATGGCACAACTCAACGAACCAGTATTTTTTCCCCTTTCCCTGATTCCAGAGAAGATTAAAGACAATGTACAGTTTTCACCTAATGCAAGATGAAACTCTATTCCAGCCAAAGAATTTTGAAGGGATCTGAGAACACAAGTTTAAGTAAGTCATTTGGAACATGCTTGCCATCACTTTCTGTGTAAATAAACCTCTGGATTAACCTGAGCCGCACTGATGCCATTACATAGTAAACATTGTGGCTCTTGTCTCTGAAAATACAGGGGAAAAAGAGCCGTAGTCTAATTTAGTTGATTGGTGTTTAGCTAATGCTGGCCTCAGTAAACGGGAGTGGTTTATTTCATGAAATTATTATGTGACATTGGAGCTGTCAGTTGTGGGGCATTAATTGACATCTTGTATCAGGTTAGGTTAATAATCTCCAGCTTGGTTCTGCTTGAGCAGACCTCCATGCCTGCAGATAATGAAAACATAGCCTCCAGGGGAGCACAATTAAATTCTGTATGACCAATAGATTTGTAGGGCCATCTCACCATAAGCAGAAGTAGAAGTTCTTGTGTCTTCTGACTGAACGGTCTTTGGCAAGTTGTGTTCCTGGAAAGCAAGGCTGTAAACCCAATCTAACTTCTTGAAGATGCCTGCAGCAATCAAAGAGAGTCCAGATGTCAACATCGTCAATCCTACAAATCAAAAGAAGATGTCATCGGGCGTGGAGAAAAAACATAGAGATCTACAGATACCTGCTTGTTTCAGGAACCTCTCTCAAGAAGAGCCTAAGAAGACTTTCCCACACACTAAACAAGTTGGGGATTACCTAGTAGGCAAAGTGATCAACAAGGGTTCTTTTGCCAAAGTGATGGAGGGACTACACATTCTCACTGGGGAGAAGGTAATCCAAGCATGGTTACATGAGTCTGATTGGCAACTTCATTCATCTCACGACAGCATGTGATAATTCATGAATTCTCTTCTCTTTTCTTGTTTGCTCATAGCTTTAGTCAATAACGGTAGCGATGCTCAAGTGACAAGTATAAAAGTAATGCACTGACTTATTTTTCTTAAGTTCCTAAATAGCATTGGAAGATAAGGCTATATTTCATACAATATATGCTCTATAGGTTTGACTCCACTGTGAGTTTCCCCCAACTGGGTGATTCTGTTGATATTTGAGTATATCTAGAGCGTTTCAAGGGACTTTAAAAAATCTGTGAGTGCAGTAATAGCAAATTTGTTCAGTCCCCCATGGAAATGTCTGCACTCAAGTTATCTATAAGAAATGTACAAAATGATATCTGAATATGTACCTAGAAAGAAGTTTGCTAAAACACTTACATATGTCTCAAATATTACCATAGAACTGCATATTGGTGCAAACAATGGCCTGATTGCATCGCTGGTCTTAAGAATTATGCGTGTTTCTTTTAGTAGTCTGGATTTAATATCTGAATGCCATCCATGGTGATAATCAACTATTGTTGAGCTTGTTTATTTATATTTACGAAATGGGATGGTTTGTTGCCAAATTACAGGGGGAATTACTTGCATCATGAAGGATTCATTCATTTCTGTGATTTAGGTCGCCATAAAAGTTATTGACAAGAAAAAGGCTAAGCAAGACTCATACGTTTTAAAAAATATGAAGCGGGAGTCTCGGATACATCAGATGATTATGCACCCTAACATAGTTCAGCTGTATGAAACTTTGGAGACGGAGAACTCGTATTACATGGTGATGGAGCTGTGCCTTGGAGGAGACCTCATGGACAGGATATGTGAGAAAAAGAGGCTAGATGAAGAAGAAGCAAAGGAATATACAAGGCACATCATGGCTGCTGTAGACCATCTGCATCACCATGGCATTGTCCACAGGTAGACAATACTGTCTCTTTTTAAAGTACGAGTGGGAGGATAACGTGTTTTATAAACTGGTGTTTTTTACAGGGAGTCCTTGACTTACGACCACAACTGAGCCCAAAATTTCTGTTGCTAAGCGACACATTTGTTAAGTGAATTTTATGACCTTTCTTGTCACCGTTGTTAAGTGAATCACTTGTTATGCCCCATTTTATGACCTTTCTTGTCACCATTGTTAAGTGAATCCCTACACTTGTTAAATTAGCACTACAGCTGTTAAGTGAATCTGGCTTCCCCATCAGTGGTGGGATTCAAAACATTTTACTACTGGTTCTGTGGGCATGGCTTGGTGGGCATGGCAGGGAAAGGTTACTGCAAAATCCCCATTCCCTCCCCACCCCAACTAACCTGCTTTCCAGCTCCGTTCTCCTGTGCAGGGCAACAAAAGAAGACCCAGCCAATCAGCTGGGACTCGGGAGGCAGAGAATAGATGGGGGCGGGGCCAGTCAGAGGTGGTATTCCGAACTTCTCAAAATTTCCGCTACCGGTTCTCCAGAACTGGTCAGTTCCTGCTGAATACCACCTTTGCTCCCCGTTGAGACTTTGCTTGTCAGAAGGTTGCAAAAGCAGATCCCATGACCCTGGGACGCTGCAACCGACATAAATGTGAGTCAATTGCCAAGCATCCGAATTGTGATTGCATGATAATGGGAAACACTGCAACAGTCGGAAGTGTGAAAAAACGGTCCTAAGTCACTTTTTAAAATTTATTTATTTGTTTGTCAAACATGTTCAAAATAACAAGTATAAATATGAACATAACTTATAGCAAGAACAAAGGAAGTAAATACAAATAAATGGGGACAGTAAGACAGAAAAGATAGGCATGCTGGTGCACTTATGCACGCCCCCTTTAAGGACCTCTTAGGAATGGGGTGAGGTAGACAGTTTGAGGTTGAAGCGCTGAGGGTTTGAGGATGTAACAATGGAGTCGGGTAGAGTGTTCCAGGCATTGACCACTCTGTTGCTGAAGTCGTATATTCTGCAATTGAGTTTGAAAAGTCGAGGACTATCGGTAGTGTGTTGGGTTTCAATGACTTGCCTTCATTTAAGAAAAGCTAGGCTATGATGAATTGTATCACGGAGCTCCTCATGATTCTTGTTAGCAAACATTAAGTTTACCTGACTAGGCTGGATGAAAAAAATAGTGATCAGTCCAAATGTGGCAATTTTTCCCTGCTTCAAAGCTGATTAGCAATTATTATCTGACATAAAAACATTTAAAAAATGAATTAATGAGGGTCAGGTGTACATCCATCTTCTGAGTTTGTTTTTTGATTGCTATAAGTTGTAACAAAAACTTGAAAGAGGAAATGAGAGTGTTTATTTTAATCCCTCTTTTGGAAGTATGCTTCATATGGGACATGAATTGAGATACTGCCAAATAAACGGATATTCTTACATATTAGAGTCAATAGCAGAATATTATATATTTGTTCAGCCTGTTATAAAAGTTTTTCGGTTTCCAAGATTGTTGAAGAAGCTCTTGGAAAAAAAGTAGGAAGTTAGAAGAGGAGAAAAAGTAATTAATTTGCACAGGCCATTCATAACTTACGTAAACTGTAAGGGGAAAATAGCCACAGAAAATAACTGATTGACATTATTATTTTAAAAAATCATAAAAGGTTAAAGAAGAGTAAAGTAACAACAGCAGGTTGAAATGGTTGACAATTGAATTTTACTTTTAATTCTTGTTTTTCATTTTTGTTTCATTCTAAAATCTTGTGAGATTACAATAGTCAGTTGTATAATAAAACATATTAAATAAAGATACGGAAGAAGTAGCATAATTTTTAATGTTTTCCTGGTGAAACAGTCTGGAAAACTCAAAAAACACATAAACCTTTTTGGAATTTATTTATTGTTATTTTTCTTGGCTATAATAATAATAAAAAGGCTATAGGTTCTTTATTTTTTACAAGAACGTATGGATTTTCAAATATCACCTATGCCTCATTTAGTCTTAGATGGAATCACTTACTATTATTGGATAAGATACTAAGTGAGGGGGAAAAATATTTCTCCTTGCCTAAATTCTTCTTGACTAAATCTGCTATTTGCCTAAGTATGGAATTGAACAGGAAATACACTCCATCTAATCTTTACATCATGTGATATTTTAATTACAGAATTTGTACGTCCTAATCCAGGGGTGTTAAACTTGTGGCATCACGTTGTCACATACATATTGTGACTTCCCTCCCCCATGCTAAAATGAGGGAGGGCGTGGCCAGTGCGTGATGCATCTGGCCCATGGGCCACTCGTTTGACACCCCTGTCCTAAATCTTTAGAAGATTTACTATAGTATAATACCTATACACCAGAGGTGGTATTCAGCAGGTTCTGACCACTTCTGGAGAACTAGTAGTGGACATTTTGAGTACCGGCAAATATCACCTCTGACTGGCCCTGCCCCCATCTATTCTCTCCCTCCCAAGTCCCCGCTGATCAGCTGGGTCTTCTTTTGTTGCCCTGCACAGGAGAATGGAGCTGGAAAGCAGGTTAGTGGGGTGGGGAGGGAATGGGGATTTTGCAGTAATCTTCCCCCAGGAGTGGGGAGGGAATGGAGATTTTGTGGTGCCCCCTGCCATACCCACCAAGCCACACCACATCCACCAAGTCATGCCCACAGAACCAGTAGTAAAAAAATTTGAATCCCACCACTGCTATACAATTTCCAAGATTACACTTCTTGTGAATTTTGTAAAATGGTTTGTTAACTTTTACAAAGCACATGTACAGGGAGAACTTCACATGAGCACAATTGAGCTCAACAATTCTGTTGCTAGGGGAGACTTTTTCTTAAGTGAGTTTTGTCCTGTTTATGACCTTTCCTGCCACACTTGTTAAGTGAATCACTGCAGTTGTTAAATTAGTAACATGGTTGTTAAATGAATCTGGCTTCCCCATTGACTTTGCTTGTCCGAAGGTCGCAAAATGGGGATCCCATGATCCTGGGACACTGCAACAATCATAAATGTGAACCAGTTGCCAAGCATCCAAATTTTGATCATGTGACCATGGGGATGCTGCAAAGGTCATAAGTGTGAGACTTGCTAATACATCATTTTTTTCAGTGCCATTGTAATTTAGAATGTTGACTAAGTGAACTCAAGTACTAAGAGTACATTGCTGGAAAATATGTACACTGCCACATTGTCTTATGAAAAGCTGCATGCAATCAATATGATCATCAGGAAGAAAAATATATATGCTTGTACTATTACATTTGAATATATTTTAAATCATAAAGAATAATGAATATTATACATATTTTGAAGCAGAATTTCTGGCTCACATTAAAATATTAAATAAATCGGAGAGGGAAATTGAAATATTTTTTTCCAGAGTAAGAGAGAGAGAGAGAGAGAGAGAGAGAGAGAGAGTAGTAGTAGTAGTAAAGAAGATTGTGTCTCCAAAATCCTTGTCCTTAAAGCTCTTATTTTAACAATAGAGTTCAGCTGGGCGTTTTGGGCCAATTGTTATTTTTTAACCTAATGTGTCTCCTGGTCACTGTTGTGGGATCCCTTGAGAAGAGACATTTGCTTCCAGAACTCAGGCAGATATAAAGGCCATGTGTGTGATGTATGTGTGTGTGTGAGAGAGAGAGAGATTCAATAAAGCTCTAAGGAGCCATCAACTATATTCCTACAAATATCATTAAGCAGGCATTCTGTGAAAAACCTCAGTTATTGATAGTTGCAGTGCAAATCTTACGTTTCAAGACACTGTATTTACTTTCAGTTTTTCCTTCTTTAGAGATCTGAAGATAGAAAATTTTCTTCTGGATGAAAACAATAGCATTCAAATTGTTGGTAGGTACTGTAGATATGAAGCTCCTGTTGATGATTTTGTAGCAATATGTCCTGTAAAGTATGTGTAACATATAGATTTATGTCTTCAATTAATTGAGGCATTTGGAAGGTTTTGTGGATTCCTGGGTGGGTTTTGATCAACAACCCTAACCCTTGGTGCAAGTTGATAGGCTGCCTTGTTGTTGTAAGTGAAAGATCACTCCAGGGCCTTTCCACCATTCCTTGAGGCCTTCCTTCCTACCTCTTAATTATTATACACACAACTCCTGGCAGAGAAGATCTGCCACAGATGCTCTTTCATATTAACTGAGAAGCTTGGGCTGCAGTTCAGGGTAAAATATTTCCATCAGATATGATGAACAACATCTGCAGAAACTCTCTACATGATGTGCTAAAACTACTTTTTTAACATGTTGGATGTGCTGGAAAGAGGAAAGTACATAAAGGCCATAACACTTATTCTTGTTCTTTCCACTTTTCTCTTCTTCCTGCCATATTTTTGTTAGGAAGAAAAAAAAGTTTATTGCTTTATACATTATAGTACTTTCCCTCATTTTTGCATGTGTTTTGATGGGTGAAATGCGGACATACGTTTCCTTTTAAAATGTCATCACCAGCATGATCTGAGAAGGGGCTATCACAGCTTGCCATGGCCAGCTTACTGTGGCCAACTCATCATGACCAACTCACCACCAAACAACTCACCGTGGCCAACTCACTACGGAACAACTTGCTGTGGGACAAGAGTTACACTAATATCGAAGAAATAGTGGAATAGAATCATTAAAGAAAGGATGCCAAAAGAGGGACAAAATGAAATGTAAATGACAAAAATTAAAATAATTTTCAAATTATTTTAAATAATTAAATTGAATTGTTGAATTGTCCCGCATAAAGTTGTCCCTTGGCACGTTGGCCATGGTAAGTTTTCCTGCTGTGAGTTGGCCATGGTGAGTTGACTGTGGCAAGTTGGCCATGATGAGTTGGCTGAAGTGAGTTGGCCATGGTGAGTTGGCTATGGTGAATTGTCGCATTCCATCTGAGAAAGCTCACATTGATGATGGGTGATGCCTTGGGGCCATTGGGGCCTGAACATTTAGATAAGTACTGGTATTGATGCTGGGAAAATACTGCTGCAATATCTTCAAATACCTTTCCTGGGCTATAAAGCTACAAATAAAATCATGAATTCCCTGAAATTGGTGCAGTTTTTTTTAACCTCACTATTTTAAATTGTACCTAATGAAAAGTGTAAAATCAAGTAACCACAATTTCCCCCCCTCTAAATTAATATAACACATAGCCTCAAAGCTTCTTCTATTCCCATGTACCCTGGTTATGCATACAAAATGTACTAGATGGGCTAAAAAAGAAACAATCTAGAGAAGCTTGCAATTCAATACACAGCTATTGTCCAAGCATCTTGCATGAATCAGGCCATCATGTTAACGCATCATGAGTTATTCTGAATGCATATTCTGTGCAGTCTCCATCTGAGTGTTGTGTAAACCTCCATAGGTTACCATTGATTCTGTCTGCACCTTCCCAAGGGAAGTACAGCTACAACCCTGTTTTAGAACATTGTTGAAATCGATTTTCTATATGATTAAAGCTGCTAGAGTTTTTCATGCGGACTGTTAAGAATGAAATGTCTGTGGGTTTTTTTGCCTGTCTGTTTCTTCAGATTTTGGACTGAGCAATATCATAAAGTCTCAGGGCCTTTCCCAAGAACTGTTAAACACCCAGTGTGGGAGTCCAGCTTATGCAGCCCCAGAACTCTTAGCTCATAAGCAGTATGGGCCAAAAGTGGATGTCTGGTCCATGTAAGTAGATTATAAATGTTTCTATCTCTCCTACCACACTTTTAGGGAGACAAAACGCTGTATAATGTACTCTGCATAATGAGAACCGTTTTCCCTCTGTTACATCACCTAAAAGCCTGGTTTACCCAGAGTGAGATGATGAGCTAGAATAATAAAGTACAAGGAAAATAAGCATGCTATTCCAAGATGTTGTTATGAAATAAGCCAACCTCTGACCTCATAAACACCTTTCCTACCAGTTGTTTTTATTTAAAAAAGAGGGGTTAATGCAAATCAGTAAGATGTCAGTGTCTTTCCCTTGGGGATGTAAAGAGTTCTTGATAATCCTTGCCAACAATGAGATCATGAATTCATTTAAAAAACGTATAGAGACCTCAAATACTACTGTAGAAATAAGATTGTAAGAAATACTAAAAAATGTTATGAAAACTGGGAAGTTGATAAAATGTATAATTTATCCAGAACTTCTACAAGATTATGCTATATGGACACTGAATCAAACAACAGGAATATCCTGGAAGGATTAATACTATCATACCCAACACTATAACCCAGGTTTTATTTTTTTTATGAAGGAATAGAGAAGAGAGAAAACTGTTTTTCTCCCCTAGATTTTGCTTTGGCTTTTCTTGTTCTGTTGATGTATGTAATAAATGGCTATAGCAAGGGTCCCCAACCCCTGGTCCGTGGCGTTGCCCAGGTATTTATTTATCCCAATCCTGTTAGACAGGAAAATCCTGTAGTCAGGACTCATGCTGTTGTACTGCCTCTGGTGCTGTATCACAAGTCTTCTATTCTCTCCTTGGGAGTTTCTTGTCTATGCTGGTGTTTTATTTTTGTAGCATTTGATTGCACTTGGCCAATCACCTGACGTTTCCTTGGAGGGCTGAGAGGGAGCCCCCTTATGGAGTACTGTGAAGCTGTTACCATGACAAGTCCACTGTGCTGTACAGTAGAAGCCATTTTAAAGCACACACAAACTCCAAGGGGTGTTAGGGGTGTTTTACCCCCACAGTATTTGTTTCCAGAGAGTAAGTCATCTGTGTACCAAATTTGGTTGAAATTGCTCAAGCCATTACAGAGTTATGCTGGAACATATATACACACACACATACATCCATTTATCCATTTTTATAAAGAGAGAAGATAGAAGATGTATAGATAACTCACCCATTTTTGCTTGGTATAGCAAGTCCCAGTGATGAAAAGGTTTGATACACAAAGGGAGTGGGGAATGAATTGGGTCATCTTCATAGCCATTCTGTGTTGTCTTCTCCATGGACAGAGGAATCAGCACATTTGCCATGCTAACTGGGACTCTGCCTTTCACCGTGGAGCCATTTAACATCAAGCAACTTCATCTCAAGATGATTAATGGAGAAATGAATGCCATCTCTCCCAACATTTCCTCTGGTAAGGGATGGTTTATTTTATATTTTATATTTTAATATAAAATATGACAAATATAAAACCTGCTGTTTTAGATTATAGCCATTGTCCAGGCTGGTTCAAATTCTGGAAGTTGTAATCCAAACACATCTGAAAGACACCAAGTTAAGACAGGCTTACAGTATATTGCTGCAATTTCTGTGTAACATAGCAAGTAGTGCCAATTAGGCACAGCTTTTCTTCAGGACAATGAGTAACTGATAGAATTTCTATCCTGTCCTTTCTCTGAGAGCTCTAAATAACCTACACAGAGGACTTTTTATCTCCACAACTGCCCAATCTGGCTGACAAGAGGGATGAACTGAATTACCAGTGAATTCTGTGATTTTGAACATGGCTCCTGTTGGTCTTTGTAGTGCAAGGACAATATAGGAAGCACTAGATGACTCTGATAATCCAGTTTCTCTAGCTGAAATTGCTGATGACTCTCTTCTGGATTGGTTTATATTCACAATAATCTTAAATTCATCCTATATATCATAAATCAATAAATAACCAAATAATCAAATGGTTTAAATAGAAGTAGCCAAAGGTCTAGGAAAATAGATTTGAATGCAGTGCATTTCCCCCCACCTTTCTTTTCTAAAATATTAACTTTTTAAAGTAATGTTGGCTTTTTGCCTAGATTTAAAGGAAGAATAAAATGCTTTGACTTCTCAGCATTTGAACTGGATCATTTATCCATAATAATTGGCTCTGGGATTTCTGGAAAGATGAATAGAAAAAAGGTTATTAATGAGGAAGTACATTTTACATCTGTATGAAAGCCAATTACAAGAACAGGTCTACTAAAAGAATATCATTGTTGAAGTGAATAGCTTGCCCCTCAGAAATTTAAATTCAGAAATGATTTCTCGAATTTCTCCGATGTCAGAAATGTTGACTTTGGTAAGTTTTTCTTCCATGACGATGTTGTCAGGAGCAGCAGTTCATTAATTCTACCTATTGTTGTTTGTGGCTTCTGCGTTTCAAAAAAAGCGATGCCAACCAATTAAGTTGTTATAATTATTATTTTTTAATTCCTCCACAGGAGCTGTTCATTTTATGCACTCTTTGCTCGAACCTGATCCCACAAAGCGGCCTACTGTTAAAGAGGCAATGCAAGACAAATGGTTAAATTATAATAATATCAGCAAACCACCAAATGCATTCATATATAGAAATAGGTAATTACTGCAAATTTGTCATCCTTTATTTCTCCATTTTCAACAGTAATGAATTTGCTCAAAAAGGCTGTTTGGCCATGTGGTAAGAATGGCTTGACCTTTCTGATCATACCTTTCAGGTCCCATCATCCCACCAAGCTTGAAGCATTCTGTTTATGGGCTGTGTAGTATTTTCTGTTGCCATCATCCACAGAAGGAAGGTTATGCCTTGCCCTGATTCCTCCCTTTTAAGAACAACTTGTGAAAGAGATGAGCCTTTTACAGCCTGGGCATAATTTTATTTATTTGTTTATTTAGATTGAAAAGAATATCTAATTTCAAATAACTCCAAGCTCTGTACATAATAAAAAACAGAACAATAGGAGAAGCAAATTATAAGCATCCAAACAAACCATTACTCCAGTTCTAGTTGTTTTTGAGGGGAGAGGGGTTGGTACAGCCAAAGAACAGCAATTATGTCTCCTTTTGAGGACATAAAACAGAAATACAATTTATGGTGTTTTTGTTTTTTTTTTAAAAATCAATTTAAGAGAGAACAAAACTTCTCCAGAATAATGACAACTAGCTGGAATAAGATATTTGGCTCTCAAAAGATCATAAATAGTTCTTCAAACATCATTCTCCCCTACAACACTATGTAGAGATTCAGGCACAGTTATAGATAGATGAGGTCTGAGGCTCAAAAAAATTGGGATGATGACAAACTCTAAAACCTGCCCAAAGATACAAACATTACTAGGAACAATTGCCAGAATCAAGCAAATTCAGCCCCCAGGAAATAAAGTAGAACATCCTGATGATGTAGCTTACTGATCAGTGATTTAACACTTACTCTAAACTCTGCTAAGAGTTAAACTCTGTTTCTTTCCGATTTCCAGTTATTTATTAGAGACGTAGGAGCATTTCATCATGTACCTGGATCACCCTTGGGCTGACATGTCCCCATTTGAGTTTCTTCTTGTCTCTATTATCCAGACAAACCAGTTGGGAGACCTTTGATTCACCATTCCTGAATTAATAGAACATGGACCCACTATCCAGAATTCTACTTTCCTTTATCTGAGAAGACCAATATCCCTAGGTGCTGTTTTAATTATCTCCTGGCACTGCGGTCCTCTTCCTCCCCCTTTCTCACACCTCGAGAGCCCTGGTAGTATAGTGGTTAAAGGGCAGTATTACAGGCAAACTCTGCCCACAGCCAGGAGTTCAATCCTGAGAGGGCTGAAGGTTGACTCAGCCTTCCATCCTTCCAAGGATGAGAAATTGAGGACCCAGATTGTTGGCAGCAATAGGCAAATAATGCTTCTACACTTTAAATTGCCCAGAGAGTGATGTAAAGTGCTATAGGGCCTAAAGGTTATTGCTATTGCTGTCTCTCTCAATTCTTCCCCTCACATGTGCCTCAATCTGTCTCTCTCCAAAAAAGACAAGATGGGGCTGGAAAATTTCTTCCTGTTTTCGCTCAAATTATATAGCTCAAATCATATATCTCTTCTTATCCCTCCTATTTGGAGGCTAGGATTCTAAAAAGACAATGTTTTTGTTCTCTTTACTGCAAAGGAAGATCCTGTGGGTCATCTCCCATAGATGTGCTTGCATTTGAAGTCAATATGAATTTTCCTGCCTTCCTGTTCTGTGGCATCTCTCATATATTGGAGATACCTGAGGGCTAAAAGGACATGTACGAAGGCAGGAGTGCTCTGCTTTAATATCAGTGATACAAAATGTAGTCTAAATCCAATAAAAACCCTTCTTAGAAAGAAAAATAGAAACTATTTGAGATATCACTTGAGAGTGTGGAAGATGACCTTGATACAGATATGCAAGAACTGCTTCCTAGGTGAAACGGGATGAAATATTTTTAAAGTCCAGAATAATGAGAGAGCACTCAGAAGCAGCTCAGTCAGATAGATGCCTCCCTGAAGTATAAAAAGAAGGGATGGGATAGCACAATCAAACTCACAAGTCTCTGTTATTCTAACCAATCTCAATAAAAGTAGTTTTAGCCTTCATGTGGAATTCATTTCCTGGCCTGGTCTGTCTAGCAGGACTGACATTAACAGCTCATTCAGCAGATTCTATTATGAGAATGAGTCATGAAATGTATTTCCATAGCGCTAAAAATTCACTGTAAGCATCCAGAAGCTCACATAGAAATGTTCTAAGTTCTAGAAACTGAGGGAGATTTCACTCTGAAATCCTTGGTGAATCTTTGTGTTACTGTTGTGAGGGCTTGCCCCAAGATACCAGATAAATTTAGAACAAATTGTATGTTCTACAATTTGGGGGGGCCTAGGAGAGCCTACAATTATGTGTGAGACGGGGGGGGGGACAACTGGTTGGAAAACTTGGTGAATTCAGGGAAGATTTTTCAGACTAAATTTTGAACAGAATTATACCACATTTTTCTCTGGTATAAAAGTCTATAGTTCAGTTTATTGAAGCAACCTGAGCCAAACAGATTTGCCTATCCCTTAACCTCTTCTTTTCAGGCTTCGTCCAAATGAATTGAATCCGGTTGTTTTGAGTTACATGACGGAAATAATGGAGTTCAAGCTTTCAGATGTTGTGACTGTCCTGATTAAAAATAAGCCATCTTCCATCATGGCTACATATTACTTATTGCTGAAGAAATTAATTAGGTATCAGAGAGAACCTAGGACTGAAAAGGTAAGATATGACTTCATGGCATCTTTAAATTAATTAAGGAACACATTTTACTTATATCTTGGCTGTAGTCTGTTTAATTATTTATATAATATAATATATAATATTTATATTAATGTCATTACATATTTATTATATTATATAAATATAATATACTTATATATAACATTAATATATTTATATCATACGTAATTAATTATTTATATAAATAATTCCACTGTTAATAAATGTAGGGCTAGCATGATCATCTGGAGAACCTGAATTTGTAGAAAGAAATAAGTAATCCGACTAAAGCACACTAAACCAACTAAATGAGTCTAGCAAGTCAATCTGTTGTTGAAGGGATTTGCTTCTTTTCATAGACCCATGCATAAGGTCAAGCCATGTGGTTAATGTACAATCTTGTCCAGAATATCTGTGAGAGGGACATAGCTCAGAGGTTCTTTTCCCTAAGAAACATAGAGTAATATACGATCTTTGGAAATGCAAGTCACTTCCGATGTATTTGAGGTTATCTCAGAGAAAGCTAATCACATTTCCAGGAAGTAAACCTTTAAGATAATCTCGTTGGCCAAGAATAGATACAAGTTGATAGTCTGGTTCAGATTTCCCTACATTAACATCCTCCTATTGGATTACCAACTGAAGATTTCAATACCTGAGTTCAATCCTGATCACTAAAACCATAATTACAGACATGCAGGTTTTTTAGCAATAAAGGTGGGTCATCGATGGCTTCTTCCAAAATTACTTGGTCTACAGCCTTGGTATATTTTAATATCCAATGATTGAACTTCCAAACAAGCTTGGCCAGTTATAATGTCCTTAGTACTTGGAGAGTGGTATTTCTAGATTTTGGGAAAGACAGTCCTAATAGCTTTAAAAAAAATATGCTAATGCCAAAAGAAATATGTACTTCACAATTGTATAAAAGTAATAATAAAAAATCTTTAGCTAAAAAAAAATAAAAAAAAATATGAGTTTGAAGAAGGTTCAAATAGATTATTCCTGGTTTTTTTTTTTTAATTATTCTACTCTCACCCCATCCTCAAAAAGACCTGCTGTTGGTAAAATAAGAGCAAAGCAGGTCTATTTGTACAAATGTGGATTTAAAATGGTTTTTCTGTGGCAGTATTTATAATAAAACATTGATAGATCTCTTTTTTTTAACAAAAATAAATAAAAAATTACTGTCTTATGATAAGGAGAATAGCGACTATATTTACACATATGAAGTATAAGCACTTGTTACTTAAGGGTAATGAAAAAATGCCCTAGTATCCTTCAAGTCATGCTCAATACTTAGTGGTTTTATGGAGGGGTTTACATAATTTACTTGGTAGCATTATGGATATCATTACTACTACTTTTGTCTATGATGCTTTTCAAAAGCATCCTAATCTAACATATGACTTAAATCCCCAGCAACTTTGGGTAAATTTTATAACTACTACACAACTGAGAAACTATTGTAAGATAGCTATAACAGACACCAGCTTGCCGCCGCCAGGTCACTTCTGCTAACTCACCACTGCCAAGTCACCACAAGACAACTCAATATGACCCATTCGCTGCAGAGACAACGCTGCAGGTAGCGAGAGGGAGAGCTGGGCAGCTGAGCGAGCAGATGGGTGAAGTGAAAAGTGGTGGCGTCAGCAGGCAGGAGCTTCCCACTTTCATATCCATTGCTGTGGCCGCCACACCAAGCTCTGAGCCATTCAGACTTCAGGATGTTCAGCAGGGGTGGCAGGACCTTGGCACAGTGGCAGTGGTGGGGGTGTGAAAATAGGACACACCTGGCCATCACCAGCATGCCACCTGCCATGCCTACCATCACCACTGAATGGCCTGAACACCATTGCCGCCACCAAATGGCCCAAACTCTGAATGGCCTGGAGCTTGGCTTGGTGGCAGCGGTGATGGCAAGGGTGTATGAAAATGGGATGCACCTGGTTGCCGCTGCCACCCTATCCACTCCCTGTCCACCCATTGCTCTGTGCTCTGTGCCCACCTGTTTGCTCACCTGCCTACCAAGCTCTCCCTCTGGTGGGAAGCCCCTGGCTGCCATCACTGCTCTGTGCTCTTCCCACTTACTTGTTTGCCTGGGTCTCCCTCTGACCGTCCATTGCAAGTTGTCCCTATGGTAAATTGTCCATGTTGAGTTGTTCTGCAGCAACTAGATGACAGTGATTTGGCAAAGATGACTTGCCAATGATGACCTGGCCATGCCAAGTTGTCCTAGATCCATACACACAAGTCCTGCTGTGTTGTTTTGTCATGGTGAAGGGGTGTTCTTGGGAAGGTTGAGTGAAGAATGTTGAGAGTGTATGTCAAGAGTAAATATTCCCAGAAGAATCACCTAAAGTGGAAAGATAATCCCAACTGCCCATCTGAAGTAAGCAGGCAATTAGAGTACACGGCAGTGATATAGGAAGATGCCAGAGACAGATGATCACTTTATAATAATGGCAAAGGTATCAATTCATAGTGTGTGACAGCAGGCTATGGTAAACTCCTCCTGAATTTGTATCAAGAAAATCATATGAATAGAAATTAACATGTAATGTACTTCCTCATCCCTCACCCTTTTGTCCTTTCTCACACATACTGAACATACTCATAGCATTTATTTTCTGGCATGGATAGGAGATCCACAAACTCCTATTGGGGTTGTAAAATAAAATATGATATGAAGCATGTTTAATGTTCAAGTAGGGTTGATATAGGGCTATTTAAGGATCCCTGACAGCATTAGAGGAAGATATGAAAGTGGAAACTGTCTATATCTTTCCATCGTCCATATCATTACCATTACTGATCCATTCCCTATAGTCCATTTTCTCTCTGACATTTGTTTATGCTATACGTGTTAGCAGTTAATTCATATTATCAGATTGTCATAAGAGAAATAACCTTATTCATCTTCATTGTTCAAGGAGCTGCATTAATGAAATGGTTATCATTGAAAAATAATACCCTAGGGTGATCTTTCTTAGCTCTTTGAATCAATACTGACAGAATAATTTCCGACAATTCATTCATTCAAACAGTTAAAAATATTTAAATTCTATAGCATATAAATATATTTCAATACACTAATGCTGGATGCTCTTGGTTTCAAATGTTCAGACAAACTTTTAATTGAAGCATAGATCTGAAAGTCATAATGGCTATTGAATTCAACTTTCTGCTCAATACAAAATAAATGTAAATTTTCATGACAAGTGACCAGCCACTTTGTGCTTTAACATTTCCACCACCACTATGGACAATTGGCTCCACTTACTCTTTCAGTAGAATCCATCTTCCTGTTGATGAAGAATAGGACCTGGTTTTTCTCTTCTTTTTCATGTACTTGAAGAATGCTATCATACTCCCCA
This sequence comes from Notechis scutatus, assembly GCF_049901735.1. Lineage (NCBI taxonomy): Eukaryota > Metazoa > Chordata > Lepidosauria > Squamata > Elapidae > Notechis > Notechis scutatus. The sequence goes on along the minus strand of NC_142009.1, from coordinate 115,723,470 downwards.
TTAGTCCTCCCTTTTCAAAGGATAACCTATTTAGTAGCACCAAACTGCTTCTAGGTCTTAGTCTCTAGCCCCAACTCACTGCTCATCAACTTCATTTTCTTGAATTTACTCTAGCTTCTCTGAATCTTCTAAAAACATGTTATTCAAATCTGGTTGTAGTACTTAAGACAGGTTCTGATCAGTGCAGAGTAATGACTTCAGTGAATACATTCTGTCTATTGGAATTTTAACCTTCATCAGTCGAACAGACTTGTTTTGTCACCCTATATGGCTCTCGAATCCACTCCAGAATGTGGTGACACCTTTTATCATAGAGGTGGGTTCAGGAGGAAGAACAGTTTAATCAGAACTTTGTTTCTGTAAGGTCAGCTGTTTACACAAGAGTATCGTCTCTAACAGATGTGGTAGATGAGCATTTGAATTGTACCTATCACTTTTTTTTCTTAGTTCCAAAGAACTGTAGTATGAGTGTTGAGGCAATGTGATTTCTCACACTAGATCTGGGAAATGTTATCCCGAGTCTCCTTCATCATCTAAGTGTTGTACTATGTTCTGCTTGTCCAATAAAACTCTCCTCTGGAAAAACCCCGAAAGTTTAATTTACTAAAGTTCACAACATCTCACTCTTTGTAATCTTGACTGCAAACAGCTGGTCACAAAAGTATCTGTGGAGATTCTGAGTCATCTAGGTTGTTTGTCCCAAAACTGCTTTTTCAAGAGGCAACTGGACTTTTCTGAACTGAAGAAAGTCTAGTCCAGTTGCCTCTTGAAAAAGCATCTTTGGGGCTCGTCACAAAAGATTTTGCTTTAGGCATGACAGTCATTTTGTTTGATGAGAAAAACCTAAGGGGAAATTTGGCTCTGAAGACTATAAGCAACCCAGAAGTTTTTCCATGATCACATTTGAACCATTAATTATACATATAAAACAGGGCCTGTTCTATTACATCCTGTGATTTCTCCAAGCAACTTTTCTCCAACTTTTCTCTTTTCTCCAAGCAACTGCATTTTATGTCATTTGTTGTAGAAAAGATAATCTAATGCCATCCAAACCCATCTAGTTCAGTTTTGCAGAAATAGTGTTCTTGCCAAAGAACTTCCTGTCCAGAAGCTTAACCAATTAGGTCTTACAAATTCATGGGAAGTTTTCTGATGGACAGTAAATAAAGTGACTGTAAAAATCTTAAGATGAAACATTGATATTTTTTTTTTAGCTAGGAGTATATAAAATTCTGAGATAGTCTTTAACTGAGTTGGCTAGAATGCTTATGTTATCTCATATTCACCTCTACCCCTGATGTAGTATAGATGGAACAATGCATTTTTTTCCAAAACTGTTGAAGCAATTGTTTAAAAAAAAACAAAACAGTTTTGACAATACCTGATGCAGATAGACTCATCAGAAAAGTTTCTAATTCTAGGTGTCTCTCTTCTTTCCTGAAGTCACAAAATACACTCAAAAGTGCATATACTATTCATATGGTATATAATGCATATATATTATATATGCAAGTGCATACAAGTGCATATACTGTATATTTTATTGGTTTTAGTCAGGTTGTTGAAGTGCAATGAGCATTGAGGTTTATACTACAATAGCCAGTTGTCAGATCAAACAGTTATGTAAATATACCTTAATTATAAATCAGCCTCAGCCTCTGGATGTAGAAATATCAAGTATGCATGCCTGAAAAGAATAGAGAATCTGTTTCAACTTTAGAAACTTAAGATGTATGTCTATGGAGACTCTCAATTATCCAGGTCATGGTTATTCCAAAGGTGTTTTTTCAAGAGGCAACTGGACTTTCTTTGTTTTTCCTTGAAGATGTTTTGCTTCTCATCCAAGAAGCTTCTTCAGTTAAATCCTTCCATTCTCTGCCATTCAGTCAGAACTGAAAAAGCTTCTTGAATGAGAAGTGAAATGTCTTCAATGAAAAACAAAGGAAGTCCAGTTGCCTCTTGAAAAAGCACCTTTGGAGTTTAAGATATATGGACATCAACTTCCAGAATTCCCCAGCATGCTGGGAGTTGAAGTCCACATATCTTACAGTTGCTAAGTTGAGAAAGACTGGTCTATAGTAGAAGCCAGTCCCAAGTTTTCACATTCTGGGAAAAAAGATTGAGACGTGCCTGGTGAATATAATCTAAATCCATTGGGTAGGGAAGGTTAGCTGAGAAATGGTATTGAGATTATTTTAGCCACCTTGATTATTTAACTTTATAATTTTTTGTGCGTCAATGTAAGCTATAATCTGTCTTGTGAGGAATCAGAAAGGTAGTCTATTCAGTTAGAAACAACAATAATCTATTACTAGTATTCCAATACTGTTGGAATACTATTCTACTATTCATAGAATTAAAAATAGATGCCTGAATTAACTTATCACTTTTCATCTCCTTTTTTTACTTCCCTTTATACTGAGAACCAATTTGGTGTAATGGTTAGTATCAGGTTAGAAACTAGGAGACTGTGAGTTCTAGACCTGCTTTAGCCCAAGGTCACCCAAGTTGGGTAGTCCCTTTTTCTCAGTCCTAGGAAAGAGGCAATGACAAATCGCTTCTGAAAAAGTCTTGCTGCAAGAACCTTTCCAGGAAGTCTTGAAAAATCAGACCCGATTGAATGAATGAAAACAAAAATAATATTACTGTGTCTGATGTGTTTGTAGAAAGATCACGAACCAGAAAAGCTTCATGGTGAACATTCTGGAAGCATAAGTCAAGATGCAGATGTTCCAGTTTTACAGAAGACAAAAATGGCTATAGCAGAAAAATGGAAGAGTGGCAACAATAAAGCATTTCATTCCACTCTCAGCTCAAAAATGCCATATGTTACCAAGGAGGATGACATTGCAGTTATTCTTGAAAATCAAGAAATTTTACCAGAAGGTAATGTGTTTTTTGATAGTCTGAGGATATTATAAATGTATAATAGTGGCAGGGAATAAGACACCTAACAGAAGGCAGAAAATTAATTACACATGTTATAATTGTTGGAATATAAAGCATGAAAGGGACTTGCATATAGAAGTTAATAACCTCAGTTGAGCTCTATGTGTGGCTCTATTCATGCCTTCATGGAGCCCATTATTTCATTCATTACTGCCGTGTACTGCTAACAAGAATGTGCAGTTGTTTGTCTAAAAGTTAAGCTAAAGATTTCCATAAGAGACAAAAACACAGAAAAATAATGGAAAGAAATGTTATTGGGATAGAGTAGCATTATTCTGAAATTTGTTATTGCTATTTTTTTTTATTTTTTTTTGCAATCTTGAATTGTTTGATAAGTCTCCATGATGCTCTGAATCTTGCCAGCTTTGTAATATGAAAAGTTCATTAGAAACATTGGGTTGGATCCAGATATTTATTCCACTGATGAGAACTTCTGGAATAGTTAAATTTCCTCAGCATCTACCTTGTTTTCTTTTCATTTATGAAACTGGATCAGTGTTTGAAGTGACTTATGCAACTTCAGCAATGGATTCCATTATTCTCTACTTAGACAGTGAAAAACGTTTTTTTTCCAGTGGATCAAATGCTTTCAACTACTGGAAGGAGAATTTTTATTCCTGGGAATACTTTACTGGATCCAATCTATTATTTATGGGAAACACAGTGTACTCTAAGGATAGATAATTTATTTAGAATTACAATCCTCCACACAGAAATAGAAATAAAAACGATTTCTTCACTTTCCACTCCAAAGAGCTTAGAAGGTTTTATGAACAGTGTAAAGAGAAAAAACACAATTCAGTTATTGTTCTTTTTTAACCAAAACCTTCAAAATTTCCTAAGGCAGGACAATAAAACTGAAAGAATATTAAACTCATTATGGATTCACAGCATCATGTTGAGTATAGCAATAGAAAAAGCTGCACCTGGCATATCTACCATTCAATCCAGGATTTTATCGTCTTGTTAAAAACCCCATTGCCACATATTCTGTCAGCCAATATTTCTGAATAATGTTCAAAGGCAGCATGGGATAAAGAAAAAAATAGCCCTTACAACGGACAAAAGCCCATAAAGGTGCAATTGTCATAGTAAATTATACTGAGAAAAAGGCAAACATTTTTGGTCAGCGTTGCAGTTGTAGGTTCAGAACTACTTCCATTCTGTGAACTTGTTCTTCTTTAAGGAAGTTTTGTCCAAAATTGATTCTACACAAAGATTTCATCACGGATTAGAGGGAGTTAATTAATGTTTTTCTTGTCTGGGATTAAAACATTTTAATAGAATTAATAAAAAAAATAACTTAAAAGGACAAATAATTTATAGAGCTTCTTGGAGGGTTAAATGTTTGCCTGATGTGACAATTGCAAAAAAAATTTAGTGACTCAGCACAATGTAGCAAATTAGCAAATATCCATACAGGAGAATTTTTATTCTAACCTGCTAAATTATCTCACCATTTTCCCAGTTAGAAGGAAGATTTCCCCAAAATCTGGTGCAGGAGTGACTTTGTTATCTCTCTGAGGAAATAGAAACAGTTTCTCTCATGCCCTTACAATATCCTTTCGGTATGGCATGGGAAATAGGAATAAATACCGTTTTTATGCTACAGCCATGCTAGTTCTGAGGAGATGACAGGACATGTTTCCACACAACTGATTAATCAACAGATATCTTTAGAATTTATTTGTAATCACTCTAATCCTATTCCTCGAAGTTGCCTCTCCTGAAGTAACATGCATTATTTAATAAAATAGAGAATGAAAAAAAAAAAATCCTGATGTGGGGCTAAGCAATAATCTTTAATGCTTTGTTAAACACCGTTTGAATTCTTGTTTGTTATATTTTTAAAAGAACTTCCGAAATGCTATAGTAGCACTTAGACTTAGACCCCATAGTGCTTTACAGCACTCTCTGAGCAGTTTAGAGAGTCTGCATTTTACCCCCAACAATCTGGATCCTCATTTTACTGATCTTGAAAGGATGAAAGTCTGAGTCCCCTTGAGCCGGTCAGGATCGAACTCCTGGCTGTGAGCAGAGTTAGCCTGCAATGTTGCATTCTAACCACTGTGCTACCATGGCTGTGATTAACAGAGGTAAAGCAGATGTTCTTATTTGGATAAGAACATTTGGATGTTTGTAGACTTAAATTTTTCATTACCTGATTTCGCGCATTCTATGTTTTCTTTAGCTTCCAAGTTCGCAGGCAGAGAATTGATTTGTTCTGATCTCCCTAAATCTCCACGTAATTCATGTGGGTCATTCAATGAGACACAACTTGAACCACAGGAAAATGAAGAAGATGTTAAAGATTGGCCAGAAGTGAGAAAGTTGTATTTATTGGAAAAGCCATCTTCTGTTCTAAGAAATAACCCAAGATATGCTATGAATCATGAGACTGAGAAGTCTTCGGTGTCATATATATGTAGACTAACACCAAGATCAAGAAATGAAAACAGAATTGTAGATCAAGATCCTACAGTTTTTCCTAACACAAAAGTCAAAGATCTCTTAAAAGCAATGAACGAGAACCTTCTAGCTCCAAAGTGGCAACATCAAGAAAGAAAGAGTTCTACTTTTCTGGTTATGGAAACACCTCAACTCTCCCCTTTACCAAGATTGAAACCAGGTGCTACAAAGGATCACATTATAAAAAAGATCTCATGGTTGGGATCCTCCCAGCAGGAGTCCATTGGCTCACGTTTTTTTTTTAGTGTTTCAAGACCACCAGTTTTCCCAGTAGCACATGAACACACTTTCACGGTAAGAAGTTTGAGGCAATCTAAACAAAAGTCCAATGAGTTTTTTAAAAATGATAAAATAAAAAGAAATGTTCCACTCAAATACACAACTAAGGATGCAGACTTAAATCTTCCCACGTTATCTCCACCCTATCAAACATCTGGGAAAAAGTCTGAGATTTTAAGGCTAGATTTTGCATAAACAAAATGATTTTTTTTAAAAAAGCAATTGATTGGAAAACAATGTACAAGTTCACTAAAGAAACTGAGAACTTGTTGATTGGAAAATGGGAAATGGGAAATAATTAGTTCACTGAATGTTCAATAGATGCATCTCAGGTAATAAATAAAAAAGTTTGCACTTTATGACAAAGAAAAAAAAAGAAATAAGAAATCCATCCTTTGAAGAAGATCAATGGCAAAAAAAAGAATAATATATTTTGTCTGGTAGTTTCTGTTTCTGTCCTTTTATTCACACACAGAATGTGCCAAATAACTGATTATCTGATTATTTTTACTTTTAAAAAAGTTCTACAATTGTAGTTAAATGCAATTGATTTATGAAATGTACTGCTATAAGAATTTATATTCATAATGATATGGTGTATTCTAAAGGCTAAATATTGGCCAACAAATGTAAATTTGAGGATGTGATAGGTTTTCATGCCACAGAGAATCTATACATACACTATCTCCATATATAAGTAAGGCTTCCAGCCTTGAACCACAAGACTCCTGTGTTAAAACTTAGGTAGAATTCACAGTTAACACCACCCAGTGATTTACATTTAAAAGGAACTTGTTACCATCAAAGTCTCTTCAATCAAATTTGATACATAATTAAAGATTAATACAGTTTAGTATATTTTAATATAGGTTTGATGTAGGTTATAATGAAAGTCAGATGTCATGCAAAAGCTTTAGAGTACAACTATTAATCAGGAATCCATATTGTCAAGATCGCTCAACCTCGAATCCACATTGTAGAATAGAATTAACAGTAACATCCCCCATCCGAGGTGTAGAAAGGATTCCTGCAGGTTTCTCAAGGATCTTAGAAATACAGAAACACCTTCTCAATGAGGCTCCTGGAGTTTCAGCTCCTTCTCTGCAACTTCGTGGACTCTTGTACCAGTGGTGGGATTCAAATTTTTTTTTTACTATTGGTTCTCTGGGCGTGGTTTGGTGGGTGTGGTGTGGCTTGGTGGGGGTGGGTGGCTTGGTAGTCATGGCAGGGGAAGGTTACTGCAAAATCCTCATTCCCACCCCACTCCTGAGGAAAAGTTACTGCAAAATCCCATTCCTTCCCCACCCTACTAACCTGCTTTCCAGCTCCGTTCTCCTGTGCAGGGAAACAAAGGAAGACCCAGCTGATCCATCTGGGACTCAGGAGGCAGAGATGGGGGCGGGGCCAGTCAGAGGTGGTATTTGCCGGTTCTCTGAACTACTCAAAATTTCCACTACTGGTTTTCCAGAACTGGTCAGAACCTGCTGAATATCACCTCTGTCTTGTACCTTATCTGGTTAGTTGTACAGCTGACACTATAGGAATCGGTTTCTTATGTCACTGAGGGAAGGAGGAGAAAAGCTTGAAACTATAGACTTAGAAACTCTGCAGTCCCGGAATGCTCCATAATCCTATGCATTCTCTCTAGTTGAATTGCAGACAGGAAAGAGAAAGAAGATGTCAGTCAAATTTATTTTGCAGGTAATAGTAATCACATTAAGCCACATCTTTCTGACAGTTTGTTCTGGTCACTAAAGAGATTTCTCCTGAGAACACACAAGGGATTTGTCTTTTCTTTCAAAATCCAAAGGAAGCTCATTTGCCTTGGCGAACAAAAAATAAAAGTGTATGTTTATTATTTATGCATTTAAAATGAATAAATGTTAATCTTTAATGGGATCAAAGAATATATTGCTTTGAATAAAGGTCTATGGATGTTGTTGTCACTGAGCAATTTTATTTAATAAAAATAAATAAATAAATATAAATAAATATTTCAGGCAGTGTCTCCTTAACAATGTCATATCTGGAAAAAAAGCCGCCTCTCTGTCAAATATACTATGAAATAAACAAGGTAAATATTTGAATTGCCAACCTCTTTGTTCCATCAAAGAGAGCCTGTGAGCATAAAGCTGCTCCATAATGTTACACTGAGCAGGAATAAGCCACCCATAGAGATCTAAAAGTATATAGGGTGTAGGGAATAGTCTTGAAGGACAGGAGGGCAGGAGGAAGAGCTGCTACCAAAGCAATGACCAGAGAAGCACAGCTTGAGCCCATGTCTCAGACAGGCCTCTCTGTAATTCACATCAAGACATAAATGAGGCAGGGGAAGCACATTCAGACTTGCAAGCTTCTATTGCTAGAGCTGTTACAATATAAAGTAGTTCTAGACCTATATGGCATGGGTTTACTACAGGTAATCCTTAACTTACGACCACAATTGAACCCAAAATTTTTGTTGCTCAGTAGACCGTTGTTAAGTGAATTTTATCCCATTTTATGGCTTTTCTTGCCACAGTTGTTAAGTAAATCACTGCAGTTGTTCATTTAGTAACAGGGTTGTTAAGTGAATCTGGCTTCCCCATTAACTTTGCTTGGCAGCAGGTCGCAAAAGGTGAATATATGACCCTGAGATCCTGCTACCATCATAAATACGAGTCAGTTGTTAAGCATCTGAATTTTGATCATGGGACCGTGGGATGTTGTAACAGTCATGTGAAAAATGATCATAGGTCATAAAAGAATCTCCATAGTCATTTGGTCATAAGACACTTTTTCAGTGTTGTTGTAACTGAATGGTCACTAAATGAACTGTTGAGACAACACTTCCTAGCTGATCCTAGATTATACCATTTAAGATGGAATATGCAATGCCTCTGTAAGACATTCATTTTATAAGTTTGAACAACAATGTTCTCCATATCTTTCAACTGTTTTACCACCCTATCATCTTCAGTTGCTTGACTCTATTACATAAACTGGCTGGAAATGTAACTGGTTTAAGAACTCTTTCCAAATTTCAATCCACAGTGATGGCCTGATGTGCTATGGCCACAGAGGACAGCAACAAATAGCTACGAAAGAAGGGTGACTTTGCCACAGAACGTGGTAGCTGGCATGGGGACACAGAGTCCTATAATAAAATGAAGCATTCCAATGAATCAGACAAAAGGCCCAAGCTTTCTCCTGACAACTAGTGAGAAAAAAACCAGGCAGTGGGTGCATTCCTGATGGGTTTGGAATAGATAAAGAGGGCAATGTTGTGTTTCTCTTGCCTGATTATTTAGCCTGCATTTATACTGGGAAAATCTAGCTATGCAGATCAACCCTAAGATGTAAGAATGCAGAACAGACCAATTTGATAGTTCAATAGAACATTCAACCACCTTGTTGCATGCAATCAGAATGCTTCAGTGCATTACTATATATGTATCAAACAATATGTGTTGGTGTACAGTTAATCTCAGGGTGAATATGAAGTTATAGATGCCTGCATTTTCCAAAGAGAACTACACAGATACTGCCATTTCTTCCTTCTTTCCTTCTGTTAGTATTGGAGAACAACCATCCCAGTTGGGAGAGGGGTGTCAAATGGGGAATTAGCCTGGACTTGCTATGTAAACACAAGAGGGCAAGCCCTCCTGAATGCTTTTGAGTCGTATCTAGTCTTTCCCAGGTGAAAGCTGCCAATCTGGAGAGATTCCTGTATTATAGACAGAGAGCAATAAAGCAGAGAGTCTGAACTCAACAGTTGTGGATCTGGATGTTCACACCTGACAGATAGTCAGATAAAAAGAAATCATAGAGATGAACAAATAATAATTCTTTTCTACAGAACAATTAATTCTGCCCTCTTCTATTGTGCTGCTCTAAACTCTTATTCCAGTTTGAAACAGTAGTACCACTACTGAAGAAAAAACTTCAATATTAGAGTGTTATTATCCTAGATCTAATGCCTTGATACACTAACTGCAAGTGTCAGTACTCTTGTCCAGTTGCTTAAGCAACTATAGAAGAGCAAATTGAGTAAGATTGCTATAAAGAATTCAGACAAAAATGTCTCCATTTATCAACAGGTCTTTTTCTTGAACATAAGATTAAAAAAACCAGACTTGACCTAGGAACTTCTACAGTGTTTCTCATAAAATAAGGCCGGGTCTTATTTTTTTTGAGCCCTGAAAAAATGGCTAGGCCATCTTTTCAGGGGTGACTTAATTCCCCCCATAGCATCCTCATCTAGAGCGCCCTGTGGGCAGCCTCGCCACCAGCCGCTCCTAACGGGTGATCATGGCGACGCGCAGAGAGCTCCCTACTCCCACCAAACACCTTTGCTTGCAGACCCAAGACCTTTGGCACCCGCCGCTGTTGCTTTCCCTTCTGCCCATTCTGCCACCATGTTTGAGCTGCTGCTTCCGTGTTTGGAGTGCCACTGCCATTTGGAGTGCCGCCGCCATTTGGAGCACCGCCGTCATGTTTGGAGCTGCCACTTCCGCGTTTGGAGCTGCCGCCGTGTTTGGAGTGGCGGCGGCACTCCAAATGGCGGTGGTGTTCCAAACAGCGGCAGTGCTCCAAACGCGGAAGCGGCAGCTCCAAACACGGCAGCAGCTCCAAATGTGGACATGGCAACTCCAAACAGCGGCAGTGCTCCAAACAGCAGTGGGGTTCCAAACACGGAAGCGGCAGCTCCAAACGCAGCGGCAGCTCCAAATGCAGAAGTGGCAGCTCCAAACAGCAGCAGTGCTCCAAACAGCGGCAGTGCTCCAAACATGGAAGCGGCAGCTCCAAATGCAGTGGCAGCTCCACATGCGGAAGCGGCAGCTCCAAACGGCAGCGGTGCTCCAAACAGCAGTGGTGCTCCAAATGTGGAAGTGGCAGCTCCAAACGTGGCAGCGGCATGGGCAGAAGGGAAATCAACAGCAGCGGGCGCTGAAGGTCTTGGGTCTGCCGCAAAGGTTCTTGGCAGGAGTAGGGAGCTCTCCACGCTCTACCATGATCACCCATTTGCATGTTTTAAAATAGGCCTAAATTTGGGGGGAGGGGCTTAATTTGATTTTATGCCTAGAAAACCTGCTGGGTCTTCCTATTGGGGGAGGTCGTATTGTTGCAGAAACACGGTAGCTAAGGCTGATCTGTTGCTGTTTGTAACATGAAAATACACTTTAGTTAATAATTTAATAGTCAAGGAAATTTTGTTTAGCTTCTAAATAGCCTCTGAATAATTGAGAAGGCATTTGACACTGGATAGCTTTTTCATTCCTTGACATCCACCTTGTGTGAAATGGTGATGAAGATTGAAATAAGTGAACTGTCTCCTGAAGGTCTCATTTTACAGTCTATGGATAGACTTTCCAAATCAGAAACCAACCAACCATGGCTTCAAAGAGAACCAACTTAAGAGTCCTTTAGAAACAAGTGAAGAATATGGAATATTTTCAAAAGCATGGGAAATGGAGAAACAAGGAGCTATTAGCCCAACAGGTTGAATCTTAAGATTCGAACATACAAGAAATAGAACAAAGAAGTTAAGAATAAGGTGGAACCCTAATTATACAAGATTTCAGAATATACTCCTTTTTATTTGTGAAATCTATTTTCTTACTTTGCATTTTCTGTCTGTGAGGTCTTTGTAGCTGGACATGCATACATCAATGAAGGAATAGAAGAGGCATTAATTTCTGAGTGTAGAGTTTACTTCTGACTGCAGAATTACATATTGTACCTAACTTTTTTGACCACTATTTATTTAGCACATGGCTATATGTTATATTAGGCAGGAGAATTCAATGCTAATACAGAGTAGTTATTTTGCTGCCTAAGACTGCTAGCCTGTTCAGTTCACACTCAAGCACTATCCACAGTGCACCACACACATACATACACACGTATCCAGTCCCATAAGAGATCATAATATATTTTATTAATTTTTGTACAGAAAATGTACTTAGGAATGTTCCAAGGCCACGCATTGAAAGAATAAGATAGTGTTGAGAAGAAAATGGCAACGACTTCCTGTGGCTATCCTGCTTTAGCTATTTTGCCATAGAACAAATCTTGCCTAGCACATACACCTCTCAGGGCAAATTCCACTGACAGGACTGAAACTGACAGGATTAACTCCAAAAGTCTGTGTCAGCTAAAAACTGTGTATTTGGTATTAAGACATGTTTACCTGAAAAGTATCAGTCATGAAGTTTGCTCCTTGTGTCACGTAGCTTGGTTTCAATGATTAACTCTGTAACTTCATTGTTTCCTGCAATCACCCCGCACCCCGTCTTTGAATCAGCACAATAAAAGAGGACAGCGCAAAGCAATCGGGGCCGCGGGACAATTCCATCTGCCCCAGGCGCGATGTGTTTCCTCACCTAAAGAAACTATTTGTTTTGTGTCTTTTTCTTTGTGCTTTGGCACTCACCCTTGCGAGGGCTCCGCTAAATTATTTCTTGAAGGGAATTCAGCAACAGACTGGAAAATCGAATCAACGGACCGGTCGCTCGACACGACAGCTGGGGGCTCGTCCGGGATCCTCGATTCGTCCGGGATCCTTCGATTTTCTGGTTTCACGGTGTGACTTCTGTCTGGGGTGCATCGCCTTCACTCCCATTTCTACGCACCTGGCATAGGCTCCGTACGAACGTAAGTAATGGGCTCCTCACTTTCCAAGGTTTCGTCAGGACATAGGGACGAACTTTACGATTTGGTGAAGAAGGCTAATTCCTTTCAAAAAATCAATGGTACCACTGTGTACCCTATTTCTAAGAAATCTTTAAATAAATTTATAATTTACATTGAGGCACATTGTCCAGCCTATCCATCTGCTGGAACTCTCAGCCATTCTCTATGGGAAAAATTAGGAAATATCTACACGAAATTCCTAGAGCTCCCATGGATATACTCATTTCTTGGAGAGCGATAATGGCTGCTATAACTACTGTTTATCCTCCTTCTAGTCTTCCTGAAACATCTTTTTCTCCTGTTTCCTCTGATTCCCCTTCTTCTCATTCAAAAACTATTAAGCCTCTTGCGGCTCATCTTGATACAATTTCTTCCTTACCACCTCCGTATCCTGACATTTCTTTCCCTCCTCCTTCCGCTCCATCTTCTCTTTCTGACTCTTCTCCGATGAAACCTGTGGGAGGTATTATAACTAATCTTCTGTCATCACCTCTGCCTTTAGAAACAGAAGATCCTTCTGCTTATCCTATGACTATTATCCCTGGTGCAGCGGGAGGCAATGTTCACAGCAACATTGAGTTTAAAGTTTTAAAAATATAAAAGATGCAGTTACAACTTATGGATTACATTCTCCTTTTACTCGGGAATACTTGATTCTTTGGTCACTGCTAATACTGTTATGTTACTTTATGACTGGAAAATGCTTTTCTCTATGCTTATGACTCCAGCGCAATATGTTGTGTGGCAATCTGAATATGAAAAAGGTGTTGAGGCTGAAATTTGTAGGGGTTTGCCTGCTGGAGTAACTGTAGATCATTTAATGGGAAAAGGTCAATCCTCTACTCTAGCACAACAACAAAATTCCCCCGTCGCAGTTTTGCCATTATTCATATGTGTGCTATGAATGCTTTAAAGCGAGTGGATGATTCAGATTCGCAGTCCACCCAAACATTTTTGAAAATTATGCAAAATCCTGATGAGCCATATGCTTCATTCATCAGTCGCCTTCAGACAGCCCTAGATCGACAGATAGATAATTCTACTGCCAAACAAGAGTTACTTATAAAATTGGCTTTTTCCAACGCAAATCAGGACTGTCAAAAATTCTACAGCCAGTCGCTAATAAGCCAGGCGTGACATTGGCTGAGTTTTTACAACTCTGTAGAATTGTAGGAACAACCACTCATAAAATGAATATGCTTGCTACTGCTATCACTGCTTCATTATCGGATCCTAATTCCGCATCCACTTCTCCTCCCGATGCTTTCGCTGTGTGCTGTTTTTACTCTTCCTTTAACTACAACGCTTTTCAAACCTCTGCCTCCTTCCACACCTGTCTTACTTATTCCCAATTCTTCCCTTACCATAGAGGTGTGGTTGCTGCTCCTTACTTATATGATTCTTCTGCTCTTAATAATCTTGCTTTGGCTGCAATAGGGGATCGTTGCTTTTCTTTAAAAAGGGGACAGTAGTGGCTACACTTATAATTTTGCCTCTTTTTGAACCTCTCTCCTTGTTTGCATTACAGCAGCCTGTCCAAGCTTCAAAACCCACTCTTTCTGTCACACTCAATGGTCGCATTTTTGATGGTCTGATTGACACGGTGCAGACGTTTCTGTTATTCGTTCCTCTGAATGGCCCTTTTCTTGGTCTCTCACAGAAGCTTCTTCAGTGCAGGGCGTAGGTGGGGCACAAGCTGCTAAGGTCAGCTCTCATTGGCTTTCTGCTTCTACTGAGCATTCTACCTTAACTGCTTATCTTAAACCCTATATCCTTCCTCTACATTGCAACCTCTGGGGACGTGATTTACTCTCTCAATTTCAGGCTTATATTCAGCTGCCATAGTTTTTCTATTTAAATGTCTATTTCTCCTTTATCCCTTACTCTTAAAACCTCTCTTCCTGTTTGGGTGGATCAATGGCCTCTCACCAAAGAAAAATTGGAGGCTTTACATCTTCTTGTCCATCAACAGTTAATAGAAGGACATATTGAACCATCCACCAGTCCTTACAACACCCCAGTCTTTGTAATTAAAAAGAAATCTGGCAAATGGCGCCTCCTTAATGATCTTCGAGCCATTAATTTAATTATTCAACCCATGGGACCACTGCAGTGTGGCCTGCCTAATCCTAATTTGATCCCAGCTGGATTTGATCTCATAATAATAGATTTAAAAGACTGTTTCTTTTCCATACCTCTGGCACAAAAAAGATAGGATCATCTTTGCCTTTACAGTACCAGAGCTTAACAACTCTAAACCCACCTCTAGGTATCAATGGAAAGTTCTTCCACAAGGTATGCTAAATTCACCAACTATGTGTCAATTTTTTGTCAATGAGGCTCTGCGGCCTTATAGATCTCAATTTCCTAGTTTTCTTGTATATCATTACATGGATGATATCTTAATTGCTGCCGATGGGCCAAAGGGGACGGTCCAAAAACCTTCCCGATCCTCTTGACCACATTAGCAAAAGCAGGGTTACATATAGCACCTGAAAAATCCAGTCTCACTACCCGATGCAATATTTAGGCCACAAGGTTTTAGCTTCCACAGCATCTCCACATATTCCTTCACTCACACTTCCCCAGCCAACCATGCTGGTCCAATTACAGCAGTGCTTGGGGGTTATTAACTGGGCTCGACCATATCTTGCTCTAACCACACATATGCTATCACCACTCTTTCAAGCACTAGTAGGATTGAAAAATCCTGCAGATAAGGTCTATCTTTCAGATCAGCACCTAGAGGCTTTACAACAAGTAAACACAGCCCTAGCCACCCGGTGGGTAAACCGTGCACTCACAGACACACCACCTTCTCTTGCTATCCTTTCCACTCATCAACTACTGACTGCAATAATTGTCCAAATATCAGATGCAAGAAATCTTCATATCTTGGAATGGCTACACCTACTACACACTCCAAAAACATCTATTTTTACTAGAGCAGCGCAAATGGCTTGTCTTATAGAAAAAGGGCGTAAGAGAACCAAAGCCCTGATGGGAATGGATATTTTTACATTGTATATTCCTTTTAAGATCACTCAATGGGAACCTCTTTTCAGACTTCCACAACACTGCAGGACGCGTTGGAAGATTGGTGTGGCCAAGTGTCGTGCCACCTTCCCTCTGATTCACGACTGCAGGTGTTGCGGACAGTTCCTTTTGTTTTACAATCACCTTTTGTCCAACAGCCATTGAAGGAAGGCTTCACTGTATTTACTGATGGTTCAAAAAATATTGGAGCATGTACATGGTACGAAAATGCTCAATGGCATAAACATTTAACTACTTCACAAACATCAGCACAACAAGCTGAATTAGCTGCCTTCCTATTGGCGTTATCTCTTTTTCACAACAACCTTTACATGTAATATCTGATAGCATGTATGTTACCCAGATGGTTGCTCATATTTTCGATGCATATATCTCCCCTGTTACCCCTCCTCTCTCATGACACTTTTTTTGCAGCTTCAGACCCTGTTGAAAAACGAGGGAAACCTTTATTTGTAGCCCATATCAGAAGTCATCAGCAATTGCCTGGATTCCTAGCAGAAGGCAATCATATGGCAGACGAGGCTTGTAAAATTATGGCCTCCTCTCCCCTTCTCCAACAGCCTTCACCTGGGGAGAGTCATGATTATTTTCATCAAAACAGGAAAGCCCTAGTGCGACAATTTGGAATTACATATCAAGAAGCCACGGCAATAATTCAACAATGTCCAACATGTAGCTTGCAGGCCAAAGGTATCCCTGAAGGCGTTAATCCTAGGGGTACTCAAGCCTGTGATACGTGGCAAATGGACATCACTCATTATCCTCCCTTTGCTCCCTGGAAATACATTCATGTATCAGTAGATACTTATTCAGGGTTTATTATAGCAACATTGCAAAGAGGAGAAGCTACCAAAAATGTTATTAATCACTGTATTCGATCATTCGTAACGTTGGGATGTCCAAAAATTCTCAAAACAGATAATGGTCCTGCTTATGTCAGTTCTCCCTTTGCTGAGGTTTGTCATAAATGGGCCATCATCCATAAGTTTGGCTTGCCCTTCAACAGCCAAGGTCAAGCGATTGTGGAGAGATCGCACCAAACTTTGAAACAAGCCCTTGATCGGCACTTGGGGAAAAAAGGCTCAGGCCCCCCCGAACCTCCCAACATTGCAAAATATTTTAAATGTTTGTCTTTACACTCTTAACTTTCTCAATCTTACTGGCTCTCCTCCTGCCATGGCGGCTTCTCGCCACTTCACCAAGCCAGTAATTCCCTCTTCCCGTCCTCTTGTCTATTTCAGACAGCTTCCAGATCCTGCGTGGAAAGGTCCTGCACAGCTCATCACCTGGGGAAAGGGTTACGCTGCTGTCCAACTTCCTGATCGAGTGCTTTGGGTTCCTGCTCGCTGTGTCAGACCTTACCATGGCAAACCTGACTCTAACTCTAATCTTTCTTCTGATATCGATACTTCCTGTCTTTTCTCAATTTAGGGCATCTCCTGATGCTATTTTTGCTTTCCTTGCTGACACTGTTACCTTTGTTTTTAAAGATAATCTCCTTCCTGCATGTAATTATGTTTTCCAACACAACGGTCGTTTCCTTCCTCCTACTTCTGACATAACTGTTCATTATTACTATTCTCCTTGTTTAATCTTTTTAACTATACATGTCACTCCGCTTACTATAGGTTCCTATTCTTGCTTGGGGTTTTTCCACAATCACACCTATTTCAATCACACTGTTCTATTGCTTTCCACTCCTTCAGTGGCATCTCCTCCACTATCCTCTGTTTTCTTTACATTGCCCTCTCTAGCTAATTCTGAGCTACCTTTTCCTGGAGACAAACTACGATGGCATCTTCGTTGCTGCTTTCCACCTTGTGATGTCACCAACTGCATATGGCATCATTCATCTTCCTGGGTTCCTGATCGCTACAAACCACCTGTTGTGCAAAGACGCCACCTCATCTATGACGACACCCATCGCAAGACTACGGCTCTCATTCGAGCTCGCCATCTTCGGTATCCTGCCTTCATCGGTGACAGCCCCATCTCTAAACAGCCTGCGTCTCATGCTATTCCACGATTTGGCTATCGTCGCACTCCTTGAAGCATACAACCATCCTCTACAAATGAACATCAACCTCAAACTTATACCTGGACTATCCTTGACTTTCAAGGAAAAATTTTAAATACCACCACTAACTATACTCGATGGCCATGGTTTCCTCAGCTTTTCATGGATTTTGCTGAAATGGGAACAGGAGTCGAAAAATTCGCAGACAAAAAATTGCAAGCTGATACATGGGACAAGCAAGGCTCCTGCTCTCCAGCACCTGCTGACAACTATAGACTATATTTTTGCCCTGCCCACAGTACTGGCACTTCTCGTTCTGCCTGCGGTGGGGTAGTTGACAGATATTGTAAAAAAATGGAGTTGTGTGTCCACAGGTCATATCTGGTGGGAAGCACCTACCAAAAATGACTATATTCATATTACCCGTGCCCAAGCACAGCATTCCTGCTCTTCATGGCCTTGTTGTGGACAAAGAATGAATCCACTCATAATCACCTTTACTGCACAAGGAAAGACACTTGCAAAAAAACAATGGATGGTTGGGTTTACTTGGGGAGGGCGTCAGTGGGATGGTCAAGGAGATGAAGGGAATGTTTTTACAATTCACCTCTCAATATCCGTGTCCACTTACGATGTTGGTCCCAATTCCAATTTGAAATCAAACTTTCTACAAAAACCCAATATCCAGGTGAATCCATTAGTACAGTTGGTCAATTCTTCTTTCACATTGCTAGCAACTACACTTAATGATTCATCCAAAACTGATCAATGTTGGCTTTGCTTATCTGATTTGCCACCATTCTACGATGCAGTAGCTTCCAATGAACCCATTAGTAACTCCACCAGTGACACACAATGCCGATGGAACACTTCCTCCATCACTATCACTGACATAGTAGGTCAAGGATGTTGCCTAGGACACATACCTGCTAATTACTCCCAATATTGTCAGAATGTTTCATCTGGGTATCACTGTAATGTATATCTACCAAAAGAAAGATCAAACCTTAACATTGGAGGCTACGGTCCTCTATATACCACCTCCAATGGCAATATCAAGGCTCGCCTCAAGGGACAATTCTTTATCCCAGGTAATAATTCTGTATGGGCCTGCTCCACTGGAGCCACCGCTTGTGCTCATGGTGATGTTCTTATTGCTCAGGGATCCTTTTGCATTCAGGTAAAATTACTCCCAAAGATCACTTTTTATCCAGGGTCGGAACTTGTTAATGAACTTGAACCTCCACAATTCCCCCTTCGTCAGAAACGAGAAGTCATAACAGCTGTAACACTATCTGTATTGCTGGGTCTTGGAGCCGCAGGTGCAGCCACTGGGGTAGCGGCTCTAGCTGTTGGTCATCAACAGTTAGCAACCCTCAGTTTACAAATAGATGAAGATCTCAAACGCATAGAGACTTCAATTTCTGCTCTCCAAACTTCTCTCTCATCTCTAGCTGAAGTGACTCTTCAGAACAGAAGAGGTCTAGATTTGTTATTTTTAAACAAAGGGGATTATGTGTAGCAATAAAGGAAGAATGTTGTTTTTATGCTGATCATTCAGGAATTGTCAAAGATTCCATGGCTGAATTAACGTAAGCGTTTGAAGGATAGAGAGAATGAACGACAACAAGGTCAGCCATGGTATCAAGGCATGTTTAATTTTTCTCCCTGGTTAACCACTCTATTGTCTGCTCTAATAGGTCCTCTTGTGCTATTGCTTCTTGCTTGTACTATTGGTCCATGTGTATTAGGACGTTTAGTTACCTTTTTGAGGGATTGTTTGAATACCCTTGATAATGAAGTTAACAATACTCAAAAAACGGTTAGCTTTCTCACAAAAGATCTTGTCAAAAAACCTTTGCTGGAATGGTCCTCTGACCTAGAGTCAGAGGAGGAAATAGACACTATTAACTCCTTTTCTCCCAAAGAAGTTTTGTTAACTCTGCCCAGCCACGATTCGGGGGATGAGGACTTTTCCTCGTATGAGTTGGTTCTGCAAGGCATCAACAAACCGAAGGGTTTGTTGCCACCTTATGGGACTACTCGGGAGGAGAAAGGACTCTACCTAGAATCATGAGCACAAAAATAAAGAAAAGGAGGAATTGTGGCTATCCTGCTTTAGCTATTTTGCCATAGAACAAATCTTGCCTAGCACGTACACCTCTCAGGGCAAATTCCACTGACAGGACTGAAACTGACAGGATTAACTCCAAAAGTCTGTGTCAGCTAAAAACTGTGTATTTGGTATTAAGACATGTTTACCTGAAAAGTATCAGTCATGAAGTTTGCTCCTTGTGTCACGTAGCTTGGTTTCAATGATTAACTCTGTAACTTCATTGTTTCCTGCAATCACCCCGCACCCCCGTCTTTGAATCAGCACAATAAAAGAGGACAGCGCAAAGCAATCGGGGCCGCCGGGACAATTCCATCTGCCCCAGGCGCGATGTGTTTCCTCACCTAAAGAAACTATTTGTTTTGTGTCTTTTTCTTTGTGCTTTGGCACTCACCCTTGCGAGGGCTCCGCTAAATTATTTCTTGAAGGGAATTCAGCAACAGACTGGAAAATCGAATCAACGGACCGGTCGCTCGACGCGACAACTTCCAATATTTAACATAATTTATATTACAATTGGATAAATTATTTTCTAAATCTTATTTGTTGTACACATTAGTCAAAACTGCATCAGAAACCCATGTTTGAAGAAATATGCAACAAGACACATAAAAAAGTTATATGCAAAATTCCAAAGAATCTCAGAATCCTTGTGAATTGATTTTTCTTCTATAAAAATAAAATCATGCACAAAAACTAGACTTGAAAAACTAAGAAAGTCAGAGAAAGCAGAATTAACAGATCTGCTGATCTGTGATGTCAGCACTGCTCAGAAAAAAAAGGATGGGTGGGAATCTCATACTTTCTAAATAAATGGGTACATCGCTTAATGGTTCCAATGGGTTGGCATGGTGATCAGATTTACATCTTTCCAGTCATCTCTATGGTTTTCCTCTATTTTCATTTATTGATTTAAACGTCTGCATGGCAGAATGTGCGTTTCATCTTCTAACAATGTAGACAGGCCAAAGAAGACACGCGTCCCATTTCCCACATCTTCATGTGAAGTGGATTGATGCAGCTCTCCCAACTTTTATGTTAGGAGCTCCATTTTTACTGCAAGGCCCTTTGAGTTCTGCTAATCTTCCCAAGTTCAGCTCAGCCAAAGAGATGACCTCCACTGCAAGTCAGAACTCTTCTTTGCATCAGCACTACCACATGTGACCCAAGAGGACAGAGAAAAAGCAGCATCGCCTGGCCCTGATTGATAGATTGTGAAAATACTGTTCAGCATTCTTTGTGGGTGGCTTGCTCAATGGATGTCATTGCATTTTTTATGCTCTCTTAGTTGTGCAATGTCACAGATACAAAAAGATGACTGTAAGGACTCTGTTACATTTCAACTTAATTATCTGCTTTCCAGTTACACAAATGGAAAATTCCAGCCTCTTTGCAGGATGAATGTATTCTGCTTAAACTTTTGTTTTGTGTGCGTGTATGTGTGTGTTTGTAACAATAAAAGGGCAATGTTTTTATTTTCACAGCAAAGACACAGTTGGAAAGCAATTTACATGCAAGGCAACTAGTGAGTTAGCTACAAAGGTGTATAAAATGGAGATTTCAGTATAAGTAACTGTTTTTTCCTGTTGATGAATATTTTCACTCAGGCTTCTTCAGCTGTGACCAATTTGTTCACTCAGTAACCACAAATCTCAAAATGTTTATCAAGAAATACATTTATGTATCGATTTTAGTGGAGTTCCTAGGTTAGATTGAGATAGCAGCCTTCATCAACTTTGGCATATTTCTACCTTATCTGCAAACAATACAGTTTGTGGATTACTTTGTTTGCATGAGAAATTAAGGAAGCTAGTTTCAAGACAAGTTACATTGCCTGTTAAAAACACATGGTTCATGTATGTGTGGATTTCAGACATTTTGTCCTCTTGCTGTAGAGATATACGCCTTAGCATGAGTCTCTACTTTTATCACATTTCGAAAGAACCATTCCAGATACCAAAGATGTAATTTCATATAGTCCTCTTAATTCTCCTGGTGCTGCAATTTTACTGTCTAGTCAATTTTACTGTCTAGTCTGATAATTATTTATTTTATCATGTTTATGTAGTGTATATTGGAGGTGGTGACCCTTTGATAACTGTACGCAACAAAATTTCATTTTAATATATGCCGATTAGTGTACATTCAAAGTGACAATAAAGTTATTGTAAGTCTAAATCTAATTAATCAAATATATCCTTGGTTAGGTCTTGAGTTATAAAGTTTCCACCAGTCTAAGACTATGAATCTACTTGTAAATTAATAATAAGTACAATTATGGGAAAATAAAGCAAAGTAGTACCAATAGGGATAAGTGACTTATCTGGACCATCTGGAACATCACTTGGAAACCATCAGCACTGACAAAATCACCACCAGTCAATTGCAAAAGACAGCTCTACTTAGAACATCTTACATCTTGCAATGATACCTTTAATACTATCAAACAATATTTGAAAATCACAGGTCCTTGAGAAGGACTCAGTAGATAGATAAAAATGACAAATCCAGTCTAAACATTTGGCTGACTATGCAACAAATTTTACTAAAATTGTGAGGCAAAAATGACTAGATTTTGGATGGTTGCTTTTTAGGATTTCCTTCTTTCTTTCTTTCTTTAATTTATATTGCCGCCTATTCGTCCATGGTGACTCAAGGCGGCTTACAGAATATAAAACCACATTTAAAACAATGGAAACTAACAAAAAGAATCAAATAAATTAATACAGTACAATACTCCTCAACTCCCACCCCCTGCCCTGGTGACCGCAGACCACACGAGCCATTTAATGGGCTTCATCCCGCTCTGGGTTCCCCAGGCCCGCTGGCATAATCAGGTCTTCAGCGCCTTCCAGAAGAGTATTAGAGTGGGGGCCATTCTAATCTCTGGGGGAATGATGTTCCAGAAAGAGGGAGCCAACACGGAGAAGACCCTTCTTCTGGGATCCACCAGGAGTGTTTTGATATGGTTTTAAGACTGAAACTGAGAGTGACTTGCCTGTATGAGGCCTCATCATCCCATTCTCTTCTTTAACTATCATGGAACAATATATGTTGATCCTGTCAAGTCACCTCATCAAACGATGACCTTATTTGACCATTTAGATCAGGGTGTCAAACTCATGTCATCATGGCAGTGTCACGTGACGTATCAGGATTCCCCTCCCTCGTGCTAAACTGTGACGCATCTGGCCCATGGGCCAGGAGTTTGACAGCCCTGATTTAGATTATGAGGGTCAACCATAGCCTTTCACTCATCAAATGCTGCTCATTCCTCCTCTAGAGTTTTTACTTCACAGTGGATCCAAATGAGAAAAGAAAAATTGTGTAGGATCTTTCCTGTCTCAGGCAAATCTGTCACATGTTCCATGAATCAAGTTCATTCAAAGTTGTGGCTGATACCACCCACCAACTTGATATTCAGCACGACAACCTGTTTTTTTTGAAAAACCTAAAATGACTTTTTTTTTCTTCCTCTACCTTCGAGAAAAATAATTCGACACATCCGTATTTTCATCTCACTGTGCCTATCACTGAACTAGAGTTCAGGGGGGAAAATCTCTAGTGCTTCTAACTAAAAGAAAATTTCCTCCAAATGTTTTAGCATGGTAGGAGATTTCTTTAAAAACCTTCAGCTGGCTTCTTTTTAATGATGTGTTTAAAATAAACATTCCCAGATGGGATATATCACGGACAAATCATGTCCTTCCATTCAAGTACCTTGTTTACTTTAAAATTTGAAACTGGCTACAAATGTAGAACCAATTTTATTTTAAGCCACCTGGAAAAAATTATCAAATATTTAGGTGTGTATCCTAATGAGAACAAAATCAGTGTGAATTCCTAAGCTGCTATGTCTATTGTTAAAACTGATTCCCAAAGAAGCTTTTGATTTTAATTTAATGAAATTTTAACTTCATTTCAAAACACATAGACACACACACACACACATATACACACATGATTATTAGAGGCACATTTCAGTTTGTAAACATAGCATGTCTTCAATAATGTCTCAGAGCCTTTTCGGCATTTCAGATGAGCGATCTTCCTAAATAAGTTAATTTATTTTTAATTTTTACAAGAAACACACGATTGAGGAATTAACTCTTTCACTGGAGACACAAATCTTCACAATTTCTGAACGATGGTTGATCTATTTTTGAAACATCTTGGCTGTTAAGCTGCACACAATTAGCCATTTAAGTTCCATTGATTAAATCAGATCTATATGGCCTGGATGTGCAGAATTGCAGCCCTCAAAAATTTAAAAGAGACTGTGATTTGGAGAGTACTGTTTTTGCAGTGCAAGCATTTAATAGGACTTAATCCAAAGCATATGTCAATAAGATTGTACTTTATTGTCCCTAAAATTAAATACTGTATGTTTAAAAGGTTTCTATTTCTTAATCGGAAATTATAGGCATGACATTAGCCATAGAGATATTAGATCATTGCTCTGTGTAGTCTCCTTCCATCCCATGGAGATTAGTAATATACATTACATTTTTATCATATTCATAAACCTCTTGGAAATTTTTTTCCAACTGATTTAGAAAGATAAACAAAATTGATTCCAAATAAAATATGTAAATCTGACTTTGTTAGGGTTTTCATTCAAGATTGCCTGACTGGGCACTTGTCTCTGTAGGGCAGGGGTGTCAAACTGTCGGCCTGCAGGCGGAATGCATCACACGCAGGCCATGCCCACCCCAGCTCTGTGAAGGGGGAAAATGTCACGGAACGTCATGTGATGGCAACGTGAAGCCACGAGTTTGACACTGTAGGGAGCCAGGACCTTAACTCCTTCAGAATTCTCTTCAATGCATTCAGAGAATCTGGTTCCTTGAAAATAAAATACTGTAAGAATCTGTATGAGTTGTGAAAATATTTGTTTGTGATATTTGTTGATACATTATTTAGTATGTTGGTGTTTTTAGGATGGCAAGTGGGCAGCCTTAAAAAATTGAGATCCTCCTCCTCATCCTCCTCATCTTCATGAATGGTGTAAATAATGCCATGATAGAGTTGAAATTTTTTTGAATTTATATAGAAAGTTAGGCTTTATTGTTCACAAAAAGTACTGGGACTACATATCCAGTGGTGGGATGCTGCCAGTTTGGACTGGTTCTAGAGAACTGGTAGCTCTGAAGATCAGTTGGCCCCGCCCACCTGCCCCTGCCCTATCCTGTGCTATATGTCTGCATTTTTCCACTCAGCTGATTCACGTGGCACAGTGGATTCCCGCAACTCAGCTGTTTTACTTACCAGGGCTGCCCTAGAAGGTAAGTTGTAGTGCTTGGAATTATTGTATTTTTAACTCTGCACACGCACATTAGGCAAAGCTTGCTCTCATAGAACCGGTAGTAAAAAAAATTGAATTCCACCACTGTACATATCCAACAAAGTCTTAGAATACAAGGAGGTAAAGACTTTGTGGGATCTTCAACTACAATCAATAGATAGCTGAAACACAACATAACCACATTATTGTCACTGAAAAGAAGTGTGGTTCCTAGGCATAGCAATAGCAGGTGATAGCTGACTAATTGATGGAAAACCAATGGACAAATATTGGGATTTGCAAACTGAATTTGGAAGGCACACACATGTGTACTACCTACCTTGTTTGGAACTTCCTACATATTACAGCAGAGTTTTCTAGGCTTTTGGTTAAAATCCAAATAATCAGAAACACTGTAATATTTGATTAATCATTATCATCATTATCCATCCATCCTGCAACAATATCTGTAACAGTGTCAAGCATACACATCTCCCTATCCCAGCTCCTTGGTAAGGACTTGATAGGTAGACAAAAATGCTAAACCCAGTCTGAACACCTAGCTGACTGGGTGATGATTGATAATGATGATGATAATAATGTGAAGAGATAATATTGCAATGTCTGTGGCACGCTGACTCCCCCTTCAGCTTCTAAAGATTAAATTTACTATTCTTAATGACGATTTGCCATCCATTCAGCTGAAAGAATTCAGTAACCACTGTGCAATATGAATGAGTGAAAAATGTCCTTTACTCTTTTTTTATTATTGTAGTTTGCTAGGGTTCTCCAGAATTGGTCAGAACCTGCTGAATACCACCTCTGGTTAAGGTTAGGATTAGGGCTGAAACATATTAATGAATTATATTAATAATCCAAAATCCATGAAGCAAAGAAATGACCAGTCAGGGGAAACTCCATAGTTTGGATCAAAGATCCTGGAGCATCATATTTAATCTGGTTGTTTTTTTTGTACTAGGTCTAGATACAGTCTTGTTAACAGTGGAATCCTGAGTTACAAGATGGATTGATTTTTGTCCAGCAGTAAAGGGCAATGAGGCAGAGAGATCTCCAGAGAATGAAAGCATATTTTTTAAGCCACTGATGTTCAAATCACCGATGCCATTAGCTAATCATTATATTCTCCACAGGCAAGTCAGAACATGACAAGGCTAAACGCATCAAGGGCCCTGTCTCTGGCCTCTCTGAAATATGATTGAATAAGGCACACTGTAAATGGCCCTTTCAATTTTTCTGGGTTTTGAGAATATGATACCAGAGCATATTTTCTATTGCAGGCTATTTTAGCAAACCATAAATCAACAAAAGATGTATGTTTTGAAAACTGAGTTCTAGGGTTTTTTTGTTTTTAAGGCAAAAAGCCAAATAACCTTCAGAAAATGCCAGTGATGGAAAAGAAACACACACAAAAGGAGGGAGACTTATGCGAAAGCAGGAACAGTGTGTCCTGGGAGGCTCGATGGGCAGGAAGCAAAACAAAGTTTATTGCAGGACAGGGGCAGGGAAGCCATAGGAAATCCTTTCTTCCCTTCCCCATCAAACAAATCAGTCTAGCGCTACCTGGTGGTAGAGTCTTAGTATGTCAGGACTCACACAAAGGCTTTCCAATTCAAAAGCCATGACCAGTTTTGGACCTCAATACAAATTAATTAATTAATGCAAGTAAATAACCCAGATATTTCTCAGATACTAGAGGTTAGCTTTTAACCCCTAAAAAGTAGGCAAACATTCAGTTCAGCTCAAGTAAATTTGTCCAGAACTAAACCAGCATGCCTTGAAATTAGGAAATATGATTCCCTTGCCAAAATATTTCAATGGTCTGAATCAAATGCATTGCTAAGAAGCAGTGGTTTCTCAATGGAGTCTTTTATTTATATTTCGTATTTGATTGTCTCGGGCTTTTCTATTCTGCTTATGTTCTAAATGATATTTATACTGGGTTGAATTCAGAGACTCAGTCATATAAATCTGCTCTGCACCTCACTGCAACAGGGATTAATCTGATGGGTATCTTTTTTTAAGGAGCCCGGGGCTACAGTGGGGAGGAGGCGGGGGGAGGGATTCCACTGGTATAACAACCGGTTTGATGATTGTGTGCTTTGCACATACACGCATGCTTTGTGTATGCGTGCACCAAACGTATACTCTGCACACATGCTCCGCGTTTGAAAAATCTCTAATATTTACCTTCTACTTCAGTCCCTGTGAATAAAAGACAGCTGAGGCACGGCAAATCGCTACGCCGTGCGAATCAGCTGTGCTCTAAAAAAAAGGAAATAAAGCACAGGAAAGAGCAGGGGTGGGTGGATGGGCCCACATGCTTGTCGCAGCCAACCGTTTCGCTGCCAGCTGATCTCCAGAGCAAGGGGTTCACTCAAACCAGTCCGAACCGGTAGAATCCCACCCCTGGGAGGAGGAATAGGAAAATCTTGGTGTACCAGAGCAGTCCCTATTTTTTAACTTGTAGAATATTGTAGAAGTTACCTTGTAAACGCCTTTGAATTTTAACATGTCGCCTGTTTCAATTATGTGTATTAATTTGGTGTTGACTCTTTGTGACCACATAGACAGACCTCTGCAAGTATTCGTTCTGTCTTGTACCTATTTGAGTGTCAATCCAATTCACTCCAGTTTTGTCTTCAGGGCAGAGGAGGTTGTAATTGATACCCCAGGTCAAAAGTTGGCTATCAATATGAAATTGAAGCAAAGCTTTAAGCTTGAAAAAACAAATGGTAGCCAAGAAGAGGAAACCAATCATGAAGGATGAATATTTGAAGCCGTTTCCTCGTTTTCCACAAGTTTTCATCATGTCAAGTATGTTGTCATGGAGTATACACTTTGTTCAGTCGTGGGATTCAGCTGGTTCTCACCAGTTCAGGAGAACCAGTTGTTAAATCCCCCCCTCCCCCGGTTGAACCAGTTGTTAAATTATTTGAATCCTGCCACTGACTTTGTTGTCATCTAATGCTAACCAGGCCAGAAGAATCTTCCTTGATATCGTTTAAAGTAAGGAGACATTATTAATAATCATGGTATTGGTACTGATACAAGGTGGATGGACCCAATTACAGTGGCAAGGGGTGTTCTGTTGGAAGACCTGATCAACCAGGTTGGAGAAGATTGTCATACAGAAAATATATCTATGTGGTCACTAAAAATGAAAAAAAATGACCTCATGGCACATCATCAATCAGTCAGTCACTGTCACTGGTATGACTCAGGTTTATGATATGTCCATATGTTTAGGTCTCTATGAGAGAAAGAGAAAGCACCAAATGCTTCATAACAGATAAAATGAGAAATAATATGTACTGGCAAATCCCTTTACTAGCATTATATGGAACTCTTTCCAAGCATTTTTCACTTTAATTTATTTTTATTTTATTTTATTTTTCATTATATCGGATTTTCACACACGTGGAAGTAGAGAAAGCAGTTAGCTTTGGCAGACAGACAACACTGTGTTTTAGATCACAGGGTTGGTCGCAACCGTTGTTTGAGATCCCCAGCCCCTCACATTTATCCTATAGGCCTACTACCGTGGCGACAATATTTCTGACAAAGGCCCCTTTCCTCTTCTTCAATTACTCTGATACTATGAAAGACTGGTTCAATAATGTTTAATTACTGATATCTTGCCAATAATTTTAGACCTTCCTTTTTAGGAAAACATAAGTATCTATTGGCAGCCTAAGTTTCATAAAATGTTTGTACCTCTGTCTGCTTTTACCCTTTTTTTTTTTTAAACAAATTTTATTTTCAAGACAAACAATACATAAATACACATAAACACAAAAACATAATAACATAAAAAATCTCTTTTCTGAAAGTTGCTTGGTCCCGGGTTAAAACTCTTGGTACAGACACAAATTCAAATTCATATTCATTTTACATACCATTTCATATCTTATTAACATTTTCAATTTTCTATATGACTTCTCCTCTCTTTTAAATTTTCTCAATTTTATTTTATTTTATTTATCTCCTCTCAATTCATATCATAATATTTATTATTCTTTGTCTGTTCTATTCCAGCCAACCATTTATTTTTCTTCTTTAAAAAAAGAAGAAAGACTTCTCCTGTACACTATATGGAGTATGATGCCTTTATCTCTTTCCCCACTTAATATAAAACACATGACATACATTGGGATTCTGTCTGGTACATTCTAAACTTATACTATATTATCAAAAGTAATACAAATCTATTCATTAATATTGATATTCATTCATATCTTAAACGTTTAACTCATTGCTTTTCAATTAAATCACATACTCTTGTGGGAGCCCTATTTTCCATAATTATTATTATTACCCTTTTTTTAATTATATGATTTTTGTAATATTTTTAGAAGTGGATTTAACATTATGTGTGTGTGCGTGTTTGTGTGTATTTTAAATATTTAACTGTGTTGATTTTAATTGGTTCAAGTTGCCCCGAGTGATGCATATATCTTAGAAGTGTGCTGTAGATCATTTTATATTAGTTGCATGGCCTATGTAAGGCCTAGACTGGCTGGGCTGCCTCAGGAAAGTGGGATTTATTGTATAGCGGAAATACATCTACAGAGCACCATGTAGAGGAAGCTTACTCTAAACCAGGGCTGTCAAACTCGATTTCATTGAAGGCAACATCAGGGTTGTGTTTGACCTTGGGGTCCGGGGTGGGTGTGGCAAGGGTGGGCGTGGCCAGCTCAGCATCACTCATGTTGAGGGCTTCTGTGGTGCCCCGAACACTCTGCTACAGAAAACGGGCTCCCGAGCTCCATATTTGGCCTGCAACCCTCTGCCAGCAAAAACTGAGCTGGGGAGGGCCACGCGTGGCCCTCCTGAGCTCTGATTTCACCGGCAGAGGCATCGCAGGCCACTCCTTTTCTGTTTCCAGGGTGGCCCCGCAGGCCAGATCTAACCACCCTGCAGGCTAGATCTGGCCCATGGGCCTTGAATTTGACACCCCTGCTCTAAACAAATAGTTGATAGCATAGTTATTGATGGCAGGTCACCCATTTGCATTTGCCTTGTTGGTTTGCTATTATTCCATCTGGTGGGGATGTGTCTTGCATAAAATAGGGCACTGGGCCCAATGACCCAAGTTGCTCCTTTCACACGCTGGGATTCCGACCTATGGAAAGGGACAGCTGGCTTGAAAACTTCATCTCGCATCATTATTTCCTATTATTTTGGGATAAAAATAAACATCTCCTTCATCTCTCCTTTGACCCCAGAGCAAAAGCCCCCAATCCCAGCCAACTATTTCAAAAACTTCTCACAACAGAGGCAGTTCAGGTTAATTACACTGATGAAATTACAGATAGTCCTCAACTTATAACAGTTCTCTTGATCATTCAAAGTTACAATGGCACTGGAAAAAAAGTGACTTATGACCATTTTTCATAGTTATGACCATTGCAGCATTCCCATGGTCACATGACTTACATGCGGATGCTTGACATCTGACTCACATTTATGACCATTGCAGTGTCCCGGGATCATGTGATCCCCTTTTGCGACCTTCTGACAAGCAAAGTCAATGGGGAAGCCAGGTTCACTTAACAAACATGTTACTATTTTAACAATTGCAATGATTCACTTATCAAATGTGTCAAGGAAAATTGTAAAATGGGGCAAAACTCACTTAATACATTTCTCACTTAGTAACATAAATGTTGGGCTTAATTGTGATCCTAAGTTGATTGTGTATAGGGGTAGAGATATTAATCTGTTCAAGAGCTATGCTTAAAGAATTCACTAATGGCTGTTCAATTACCAACTTAGTTATAAGGCAATGTGGCCAGAGGCCAGCAAGTTCTGACCAGTTCTGGAGAACCGGTAGTGTAAATTTTGAGTACTTCGGAGAACCAGCCAATACCTCCTCTGACTGGAGATTTTACAGTATCCTTCCCTGCCACGCCCACCAAGCCACGCCCACAGAACCCACAATAGTAAAAATAACTGAATCCCACCATTGAATGTGGCTTTCAGTTGCTGAGAATGAGAACTCCTTTGCTGTGAATCTGAATGATTTATGTCCATCTCCCCCCTAGGGGAGGAAATAAATTCTACAAAAACCAAGTCGAATTAAACCACCTGCTGTTTCTTGCCATTGACTAGATTACTCCAGAAAATTGCAGGGCATAATGTGAAGTTATTTCCCCTAGGGTATTGCTCAATTTCTCTTCCGTGCATAATTCTTTACAACTCAATGAAATGCCTTGATGACGCAGGGGGAAGCTTCAGACCGCAGGCCCTTTGCAATTTCCTTTTTGAAGCAGAGATTGCACATCAGAACACATAAATATGGGACATGTGCTGGTGCCCAGACTGATCCCTCTCCCTTTCTGACTGTCGGGTTCCAGCAAAGTGCATAGTGTGTGTATGTGTGTGTGTGTGGGGGGGGGAGAATGAACTGACCTTCAAATGGAAGAGGTCAGTTCTACCTTCTTGAATGAAATATTAGCTCTGCTGACTTTGGCTGAGGCTTTATTGTTATTCACTGTCATGAAGAAAAGCTAAAATTGGTGACAATTTGTTCAAGCAATTTAGAATCTATTATTGAGTATTCAGCTGCAGTTAAAGCTTTTTTAAAAAAATATTATTATTATTATAATGATCAGCAGATGTGCTGCTGCCTGAATTCATTTTCTCTGGAGAAGAACACGGCTCAGTCCACTCCTAAATCCTTAATTCTCCCTATGTCTGAAACCCCACAGCTAATTTGGACTTTGCTCCCTTTTGAATCATTCTGAACAAGAGAGCTTCAGTTGAGTTTGCTTTGATCTGGCATCACCCAGAACAAAACTGTGGTTCTTCTCATCCTTTTGTTTGTCTTGAGAACATCAAATACCCAGGACTAGTAACAGTGAAGTCAGTTAATCATTGGCTCAATTAATCTGAACATTAAAATAAAACTTTGATTCTCCCTGGAGTTCTGACCTGTTTTCATGATGTTCAAAGTCTGGAAGGAAAGCAGATATTCATACTCTGTGGGTTACATTTTTGGAGATCTTTGTTCAGGTGGTAGTGAAGAAATGGAAAGACAAGATAGTTTAAGGGTAAGTTCTTTTCCTAAATTAACTGGTTGTTTTTTTCTGGATTGCCAATGGGTGAATTGCCAATAGCTTGAACAAATGCTGTCTGCTGCTGAGGTAACACTTTATCATTTGAATAGTGCTCTAAATAGCTTCAACTTATTACATATGAAAGTTTTAAGATGTTATACTATATTCTCAAATGCACAAGCAGCCACACAATGTTGCTGGAATAAGGGAGTAGCTATATTTTTCTCCATCAGTCATCTAATGGGCTGAAATCAAATCGAGCCAGTGTGAGAGAAATAGGAAGTTTGTCAGGGTCACTTGTTCTCAGATATATTCATGTATACATTTTATTTTCCACCTGTCTTGTATCCATTGACTCTGGGTGGCTTACAACATATAAGAGCATTGTCTAAACCAGACCCTAGGATTCAATCATTGCTCTTCAAACAGTGGGAGGCAAACACCCATGCCCCCCCCCCCCACACACAGAAAGACCAACAGAACAAGTTTAATCCCAAAGCTACCACAGCCCAGATCCAGAAGACACTCTTTCTTTTGATAAGCCTCAAGATAATAGCTTAAGAGGGTTTCTTAGCAATAACAAAGGCACCGTGAAATCAAGATTTGATCTCAAGAATCGAGCCGGGTGACAACTACATCTCCACATACTGCCTCAGTTC
Organism: Notechis scutatus; assembly: GCF_049901735.1. Lineage (NCBI taxonomy): Eukaryota > Metazoa > Chordata > Lepidosauria > Squamata > Elapidae > Notechis > Notechis scutatus. Next base: position 115,690,889 of record NC_142009.1, on the reverse strand, counting down.
TATAGTGTCATTTCTTATCTGTATCCTCATTTTTTTTTTTTTTTGCCCAAGACAAATGGAGGTATTCAAAACCAAATACTCCAACTTATTTGTTTATTAAATTTATAAGCCACTCATGTCACTGTCAAGTGACTCTGGGCAGCTTACAATAATATAAAAACATAAGGCAATAAGAACATTAAAAAATTAAAATGTTAAAATTTACCAAGAACTAGTAAAAAAAAAAAAAAAAGTAAAAAGTAAGTAACACTGTCTAAATGAGTGGAGCAGAGGTGGTATTCAGCAGGTTCTGCCCAGTTCTGAAAAACCGGTAGTGGAAATTTTGAATAGTTTTGAGAACCAGCAAATACCACCTCTGACTGGCCCCGCCCCCATCTATTCTCTGCCTCCCAAGTCCCAGCTGATTGGCTGGGTCTTCTTTTGTTGCCTGCACAGAAGAACGGAACTGGAAAGCAGGTTAGAGAGATGCGGAGAGAATGGAGACTTTGCAGTATCCTTCCCCTGCCATGCCCACCAAACCACACTATGCCCACCAAGCCACGCCCACCAAGTCAAGCCCACAGAACCAGTAGTAAAAATTTTTGAATCCCACCACTGGAGTAGAAGTGAAATATTCTATGAATCTATTAATTATCTCCAAAGTGGTATGTCCCCATCAGGGCTCCAGAGTCAGATCTTCAGGCCTTTTTGGAAAACCAAAACCTTTTTGGAAAACCAAAAGGGTGGGGCCAGATCTCACTTCAAGGGTACAATGTTCCAAAGGTGGAACCACAGCAGAAAATGCTCTTCTCCTGGACCTGCCAACCAGAATTCACGAAGCCTTCTGATGGAGTAAGTGGAGAAACCAGCCTCAGCCATTTCAGTCACTGACTTTAACCAAACATTAATGGTAAGGGATGGAGGGAAGAGGAATAGTAACAGATTTAAAATGCAATGGTAGCCTTACAGGTTCAGTTTTATCTCCTATGACTTAAAAATGAAATATTCACTCATCCAGACCATTTTTAAGCCCGTCTCCTAAAAATGAAACATCCATTGTGGTTGACCATTGTTGACTTAAATACGTATGATCTCTTTTCTCCCCCTGAATTTCATTTCCCTTTCAGTTTATCTCCCATTTCTCTTCTTTTTTAAAACTTTACTGATTTGATTTTTATCTCATCTTTATTTTTGGTCCACTGAAGATGGTTTACTTACCTAATGTTCCTCTCTCTGCATGGAGAGAAATATATTTAGGCTCAATCCAAGCAAGGCCAACCATCTATAGGTTTTAGGTTGTTGTGGTTAGCTGACAGCAGTGAGGAGGATGTTCCCGAGGGGCCTGTGCTAGGTGCCACTGAGCGCAGGATGATTCATAGAAGAGCAGCACAGGCAACTCAGGAGTAAGAATGCTAATTAATGGCCCCACCTTCCAGGGAATATAAGCCTGGTTTCAAAGAGTTTTTGCTCTGTAGAAGGCAAAAACCTTCTAAGAAGCTCTAAGGACCCAGCATTGTGTAGAGATTCTGGCTTATCTGAAGAATTCTGTCAAGGCTTTTCTGGTTGGACTAATTGGCTGCAAGCAGGGGTGGGATTCAAATTTTTTAACAACCAGTTCTGTGGGCGTGGCTTAGTTGGTGGGCATGGCTTGGTGGTCATGTTGTTGGCTGGGCGTGGCCAACTCAATATCACTCACATCGAGGCACGCATCTCCTCGCCTGGCCTCTCATTAATATGGGAATGCTGCAACAGTTGTAAGTGTGAAACATGGTCATAAGTCACTTTTTTCAGTGCCATTGTAACTTTGAATGGTCACTCCACACAAGCAAAGTACCAGCAAAGGAGGGGAAAAAACTCCAGAGAAGTTCCTGAGACAGGAAGTCTAGTCCTGCCAAGAATGTAATAAGAGTTAATGGAGAGGCAGTTTCTGTAAGCAACACCAGAATGTTTCCTTCCTGCCTTCCTTACAGGATTAGGCCAGTAATTTCTTCTAACAACCGGTTCTCCAAATTGCTTAGAATGTTAACAACCGGTTCTAGTGAATAGGTGTGAACTGGTAGAATCCCACCCCTGGCTGCAAGCCATCTTTTATCTACACAGAAGTTTATTTGTAGATTAAAGCTGTGAAGGTTTGAGTTATTGAGTTTCTCTGTGTTTGCTCTCTGGGAACCCGGCTGGGTCAGAGCATAGGTTTCTGAAGTTCTGGGGACTTTCTATTGTTGGTACTGAGAAGGGTTGCATTGCCGGAGATAAAACTGGTGTGTAGTCTATTTGAACTGTTGGATCTTGCTCAAAGAACAGGTAGAAACCATGGCTAAGGAGTTCTTTGCACAACTATATTTTGTGTACCAATCATATTCATTCTGGACCAGGAGACCCTGTTAAGGTTACTCACACCTTAATCGTGTTCTCATTCAGTTGTTCTACTGTACTCAACATGGGGCTGCCCTTGAAGACTGGAAAATGTAAGGCATATTAGTTATGAGAGCATCTCAGTATTTCAATGTGACACTACTACAGTATGATCTGGAGTGCCTGTCCATAGATTTCTGGGTGCTATAAAGTCCGGGCTGGGTTATCTATGAAATGGCCTGTTTCCAACATTTCTGCCAATCAAATGAAGTATAAAAGGGTGGGAAAACTCAAGATCCCTTCAATGTCATCTCATGTAATTTTGGAAACATGGCAATGTTCAGAGGACCTTGATAGCCTATTGTAAGCCATTATAATTCAGAGGACCTTGATAGCCTATTGTAAGCCATTATAAATTTAGCTTTCCCCTTGGTCATTGAGCTAGGATATGTAGTGCATCTGTTTTTAGGACATTGCAGATGTGGATAGATGCATTGCTCCAGACATGATGTGTTTTCAATAGACGATGTGGTGATAATATTAATTTAATTGTAATTAATTGTTATTAATTGTTATTAATTTTAATTGTTTACCTTCAAGGTCATATGTCATGTGGGTGTCAATGTACGATTATTGGAAATGTTTCAGAATTGGGCCTGTCAATCTGTAAGATTATATACAGAATCTGATAAAGAAAAAATAAGTTGGAATAAACAAAAAAAATTCCATGATCTTGATTTCTGAGTCAAGCTTCAGATACCTTTGAATTTTCATTGATTTTTCAGTCTGTGAAGCTGAAGAGAAATAAAATTATTGACTGCCTATTTATATACGACCATAGGTGTATTCAGAAGAGATAACCTGATTGGGATCAGCCTTGCTGACCAGCTTGTGTACCTAACGAGGACGGGAACCTGTGAAGCAAGAATCTTATTTTGTTCTGAAGAGTATAAGAGAACATTGGAACATCATGTACTCATAACAAGTAAAAAGTGCACTAAAATTAACAGACTCCAAATATTTTCTTAACCACATATTTGTTTCCAATTAGATGTTTTTAATCTTTAAAAATTGATTTCACAATTTTAAAGAATGTGTGACATGTATCTTCATGCTCTTTTAATGATTTGTTGATGATGGTTGTCAACACATAGAAAAGCCCACCATATTGCTGGCTAGAAATCTTCCAAAGCCAATGGACTCTGGAAGGCTTCCTCATCCCCCATCACCCTTTGGTGGACTCATATCCAGGATGGTGCTTAAGGGCAATCCTAGAGTTCATTCCCCTGACTAGCTATCCCTGTTTTCTCTTATTTACCTCCTCCTGCTAGAGAGGTGAAAGAAATTCAATAACCCATTTGAATGAGATCATATTTCACATTTTCACATACCCAAAACAATTCAACGATGCTTCAAAATCTGCATTTCTATGAAAGCTGCAGTACCAGTCATCAAAGCAGTAGTAGAATAACAGAGAAATGATAATGCGGGAGTACACAAAGTGCACACATATAGAAAAGAAATGTGTGGATGAGCATTTAAATATGGGAAAGTTGTTTGGAAAAATTATGGGTGCTGGGCAAAATTATAAGCAAAACTATGTTTGGACATTGTGTACTCTAATGCATTGTAGTGCAAATTTTAAAAATTTGCCCAAATTTATGCAGGAAGTGGAAGAACTGATAATCAAAATACATAAGTATTGAAGTGCAAACTTTAAAAAAAATTCACTCAAATTAATGCAGAAAATGGAGGAAATGAATTTAAAAAATGAAAAAAATTGGGAGAAACTGAAGATAAGAGACTTACAAATGGAAACTTTAGAGAAACTTCACCTGGCATAATTATCTATCCTTACCTGCTGTACTCTCACCTCACATCCCAGATATTTTTTCAGCTTTGGGTAAAGTTTGGGAAAAAAATACAAGGCATAGCAGTGAGAAGAGAGTCACAATACTCACATTATACACCCAACATTTGTAAGTACTTTAAAAAAAGGGGGGGTAGAAAGTAATACAGAAATATCTAATGCAGATATTTATCTGTAATTATATATTCCATGAAGTTCAGAGGGAATGACAATGATACATAAAATCTGAATGTCCCGTCAGATACACAGAATTATTGGGAATTTCATTGAACTGGCCTACAATAATCTCAATTTTCTGCCAAGCCATCGGTCCCACTCTAAGGGAATGTGTACATGACCTTGGGGGAGAAATGCTGCCCAGGAAATAATCAGAGAAGAGAGCCAGGAGTGCCTATCCCCACTCAACAGTCAGAGAAAGAAGTTCAGGGAGGACCCTTCCTAATGGATCAAGCAGTTAAAAGTGGTGGATGGAAGTACCTTTGTTGAGGAAATTCCCCGTTAGGAGAATGAGTGCATACAGGGAGACGTATTTGAGAGTAGTGTTTCAATAATACACACACAGCACACAGATACACTGTACAGTAAATGTAGGTTTTTACTTCCAGAAACGGTTTAAGCAAAGTCCAAACAAGCAATCCAAAGTCATTCACAGGTAAAATCAGTCAGTTTTCATCCAGGGATAATCCAATAACAAATTCCAGTGTCAAAAACAGTTCAGTATCAGACTTACATCAAATCCAGTAATATCAGTCAATTAGAAGAAATGGAGGAACGGCAATACTTTCCAACAGAAGGAAACAGAGACTGAGACACATTCTCTCCTGAGATTAAGACTAAGACAAACCAGGTTTCTGGCTCCATTTTATGGCCATTTGAGAAACCACACCGAATTGCATGCTTTTGCATTCCCTTAAAGAGACAGTATTAAAATGTTTATCCTGGTTTATATATTGTCCAACCCAAAATACTGTTAGGTGACTTATATTCCTAACAACCTTCAGACTTCCAAGATTCTATTAATGTAGCTTGATCCAATCATGTTTCCTATCTAGATTACTCAGGAAGGTTGACCCAAGCCATTGGCCCCGTTGTCTTTTTTTCCCCTGGCTGAATGGTTTATGGAATACAATTCTATCCATATACATTCAGAGGCCAAGGGCTCTGCAAATGGTGTAGTCTGACTCAGGTATGAGGTAATTCTTATGTTCCTAGTGAGGGACCAAAGACAGGAAATGAGAATTCATTATATTACAGATGAATTCATGGAAGGGATTAAAACATTGGATGGGAACCGAAAGGTTATTTTCCTCTGGCATTCAGTCAGATAACTCTACTTTTGAAGAAAGTGATCCTTACTAAAAAATAAATAAAATAAAGCAAACATATGACATGATCCAGGAAAGATTCAGCACATACAACTGCTGAATTGAAAGTGGCCTTCAGCACAGTGTCTGATAAATTGAATTGCTGTGAACATCACATTGGTAGAAGTAAGTGCACCACATTGTGTCCCTACCTATAGTTGATCCAATGAAACAAAATTAGGAAACTTAAGATCTTCAGGTGTTGTTAGATTCCAGCTCATGCCAGCCTCAGTCAGCATAATCAATGGATATAGATACTGTGAAGTGTACTTATCCATCAGCTATATAATTCATATTTTCCCCCAATAAAGTAAGTTTTCAATGGTTCTAAGTTAAAAAAAGACCTCCCCAATCAAAATAAATAAAAAGATAAATGGATTTGTTTTGTATCCAGACAGACTTTGTCCTTGGGCAGAACAAAAAGGGGGTTATTTAGTCCAACATTCCTTAAAAATTTCAAGATTATGAACCACAAAATCAATATATAACTGTTTCTTTTTTAAAGAATGGGAGTTACAGTAATATAGCAGTGAAAACATATTATTCTTTATTTTTCCCTTACATAAATCTTAAAGGGGTGAATGATTTACATATAGTAGTATATTTCATCAATGTATGAAGAAAGATTTGTTAAATAAAGTCCTAGTGTTGACTAATACTCAAACTATTTCAATATTTGTTCTTGACTGTAGTTAAGTGCTGAAAATCCACTTTCACAAAGACGTACTAAAGGCTGTTCTACCTCCAATGTTTTTTTCACTTAAAAGCTCAAAATCTCTGTGAACCTGTGTGTGCCTGTGTGTGTGTGTTTGTGTATGTGTATAAATCAATCAATCAGTTGTATCAATGAGATTTCTGGGCAGAGATCTGCCAACATCTCTTCTTCATGTATTGATATGGTACTTTTTGGCAAGTGAAACTGATTTGAATCCAAATCTATGATATCTATGCTCTGAAATCTTGGGACCAACTCACAGAACATTTGAAGCTGTTTGGAGGAACATTTGCACTTTGCAGAGTATAATTTAAGGCAAACTGTTCTTCTCAACTTTTAGTCAGAGTATATATATTTCCTCTAGCTCACACATAGAGTTACAAGTTTTTCGAATTGGTATAAAAAAGAAATTCTGTTTGGATTTCCAAATGTTACAAAAGTTCTGCATTTAAAAAAATTCAGACAAGCCTTTCCTTAAGTGAAATTTCTCTATATGATTCTGCTGTTTCTCCCCTCCTCCCATTATACTTGCTGTTACTGTACCTTATATGTAACCCAAGTTTTCTTCAATTGCTGGGAGCAAAAAGGGGAAGCAATGCCTGTCTCATGTTTTTGAAGGATTTGATAACTACTTGTGAGATTTCTAATAAGCAGCTTTCATAATTATCACTCCATTCAAAAGTATAAAAAGGCTAACTCCAGTCCAAGCACAACAAAATCATAATGGGCCCAACAGTATCTGTAGAAATGCTTTTGATTTTATTGTTTTTCAGTGTTTCATTCTAGATAAAAATCTGGGTTTTAAAAAAAATCTGTAACATTTTAATGCCAGCATAGATAGTCCTCATTGAGTGATCACAATTAGGCCCAGCGATTTGATTATTATGCCAAGTGCTAAATGCTAATCATGACTGTGCTTAAGATAGCGCTGTGCTTAAGTTACCTCAGCTTTCCTTTGTTTTATAGAACCATAAATATTGTATATGTGAAGAATGGATGTAAAGTTACTTCTTCATCACCATAGCAATTGTGAAAGGTTCTTAAGCACAGCAGTCGCGGAGCAAAGACTGCTTGTATTTAATGATTTGTTGGAATATGAACGTAGCCAGAAATGTCAAGGCAGTTTACAATTCAAACAGGACTTCAACCACAATAACATTGTGGTTCGGTATAACGTTATCTGAAGATATTCAGTTTAAGTTTTTTGGGACATATCAGAGTAACTGGGACCCAGTATTTTTTAGTTAGAGCACCATTATTAAATTTCATTAGTATACTCGGTGCACTGAACAAACTGTAATTTAGCATTCCATGGGCCAAGTTTGTTTCATTGGTTATTTTATTCAAGTAATGATTATTTTGGTATAAAAACAAAATTATGCTTTTAAAATTGACTTTAGATTTCTCACAATGCAAAATCAATGCCAATGTGTGCATACAATCCAAGACAGGGAACAATGGTTTAGAGAAAATTGTATTTATTTTAAATAATTGCATTATAGTTTAGAATTATCAATCCATCAGTCCATAAGAGCCATGGTGGCACAGTGGTTAGAATGCTGTATTGTAGGGTAATTCTGCTGACTGCCAGGCGTTCAACCCTGACCAGCTCAAGGTTGACACAGCCTTCCATCTTTGGTTGGTAAAATGAGGACCCAGATTGTTGGGGGTAATAGGCTGACTCTATAAACTGCTTAGAGAGGGCTGTTAAGCACTGTGAAGTGATATATAAGGCTAAGTGGTATTGCTATTGCTATTTCGAATGCAGAATTTGAATGGATTAACATTTCATATCCATTTTTTCAGCCAACAATATCAGTTATATAGTACATACCATTTTGGATGACTGTTGAGCTAAATAATTGCAAAGTTTGCATATGATAACTTTCTTATGTGGGTATATCAGGTAGTATAAACAAATACAACTTTTTTAATGGAGATATGTACCATGAAGCATTAATTACTAATCAATTCCCGTGTTAAGATTATATAGCTGAGTGTTCATCCAACATGGCCACAAGGTACTGCAGTGTTGTATATAGAAGTAACACCCCCATGCAAAATTAATCTTGTCATAAACAGTCCTCAGTTATAAAAAAAATGATTATGCTTCAAAGCTTAAATGTGTGAAGCCAAATTCATAATTTAGAATATCTTTTAGCTGACAAAGCTTGGATTGAAAATAGCTCAAAAGAAACCAGATGTATTCACAGCTAGAAGTTTATTGTGACAATTTCAATATTCACACCATAGATCTGGCTCTTGGAATGCTTTAATAACGCCTTTCTGGTAAATTTGCATATTAAGGTAATTAACAGTTGCAAAGCAAGATGGGGGACAGATGCTGCCGACTGAACTTCTCCCTGGGGTTGCCAGTCCTCTAATAGCACTGCCATACCAAGCCCTTTATGAGAGTTATAATCCCAGCTGATACAGTTGCAAAGAATTTCCAGGGGATTTTTAAAAATATTTTTATCCTGCTTTTATTATTTTTATAAATTAATACATTCCTTCCTCCTCCTATTTTCCCCCTAACAACCACCCTGTGAGTTGAGTGGGCTTAGATAGAGAGTGGGAGTGGTCCAGAGTCACCCAGCCAGCTTTAATGCCTAAAAACAGGACTAGAACTCACAGTCTCCTGGTTTCTAGTTTAGTGTTTTAACCCCTAGGCCAAGCTGACCCTTGATGTGATGTGGGTGGAAACCAGCCTTCTTGAACTCCATGAAATATATAGGAAGATCTGTAGCAATACAAGAAGTTGCTGCCCCTGTCAGATATGTTTGAGGCAGTCACAGTTTTGTTTACTCAAGCTGTGATAACTGTTTTTGCAAATGTAAAATTCTCACTTGCATGAAAGTTGTAGCAAAAGCAACTGAGTTTTCCTTTAATCTCACTGACTGGTCAATAGCTGAGCAGGAATTGGCTGAGATGTATCTGCTTACCAATTAACCAGGAAAGGTACATTCTCACCAGCTTTAAGGTCTCTGCACAACCTACTAGCTTGCCACATAGAGATACCATAATGTCCTGATAGCTTTAATAGCCCAAATAATCCACTCAAACTCTACTGTTTCAAATGTGAAATTAAAGGAGTTGAGTAATGAAAGGCCTCATACTATGGAAATGAAAATGTTTGCAAAGAGAAAAAATTATGTGAGTGGGGATTGAAATCTTTGAAATACATTGCATACATTTTAAGATTTGAAAATATGGATGCAAGGGAGCACATTCAATATCTTTGGCTCTACAAAATCAGAATGTTCACATATTGTCCAGGGATATTATAAGTTGATTATGAGTCTCTTGTTTAAATAACGGTAAATAAATAATAGGTTTACACTTATCTGCAAAAAAATAATAATCTAGGAACAGAATTTGATCATCATATTTAACATACATAATACTTTTGTTTCTTCCCAAAGTAGTTTTTGTGGCTGAGAGCTGTAGACTGTAGCCTCTCCTATTTAGATTTTAGAAAATCTAACACTATAGCAATGACCTGGTGATGAAAACAGAAAGGCACTAAATGCATTTGCCTCTTTAATACTTTGATCTACTTCTTGGTTGCTGAAAATGAGACAAACAGCTTGAAGTGAGTCAGTTTCTCTCTTCAATTGGTCATTCATGTTTAATGCTAATTATGTCAGAATTAGAATGGGCTGTATCCAAGATGTTATGAATTTAAGATTCAGGTTGTTGTTTTTTCAGAATTGATGTTTTGTTTTTATACTGTACTTTTTTTTCATTTGTTTTCAAATGGCCCACATATCAAAAATAGGTTTTATGTATTATTTCAAATTACATATGGAACTCATTTTGAACCATTCATCTTATTTTTTTAATAAAATACATATTAGTCCATGGTGGCAACATATCTCTGAAAATATATATATGCATGTTCTTCCAGAGTCTTGCTAAGAGACTAACATTCCCTAATGAAAAAACTTGAGATGTTTGTGAAGTATAAAGATATTTATATTCCAACAAAGATGGAACACAATGGTGATCCAGTTTAATACTTCTAGAGTTTAAAACTTTAATTGCCATTATGACCAGAAAGTCATTACCCTTCCTTTGCATGACCCTTCCTTTTTCTTTAGAAACCACAAAGGAGGTTGCCATTTTTTTTAGCAAAAGCTATTAGAAATTATCTGGTTCCTTCCTCACTTTATTAGTTGTTAGCTGCTAACGCTTTTAGGATTTTCTCACAATTTTTAAAATTCCCTTTTTAAAGTTATTTTATTGAGTTGCTGATCTGTTTGGTTTTGGACTATAAATAAATTTTGACTAAATGCATGGATGTACACTGGGACATTGCAAAAAAGCAGGATAAGGAAGATGGGCCTTTGAATTGTAGATCTGGGAATGGTCAGTAACAATAGTATGGACTGCAGGAAAAACCAGCCCATCTTTCACCAGGACTACCCACCTGAGCAAGCAGAAATGCATGTACTTTGACTGTATGATTTGAGGGGATGATGGGTCAGAATATATCACTCTGCTGTGCACGATTTGAGAAATAAGAAAGAAGAACCAAAAGTCTAGATTGGGGATCCCCAGCCTGAGAGCCATGGCCCAATACCAGGCCATAGCCTATTTGCAACCGGATCGTGTGAGTGGCGAGTCAGCATCCATGTGACTTGAACTACGTAGCTTTTTCTCTGGTAATATCACACTACTAACCAGAGCATACAAAACATTTGCTAGACCAATACTCGAATACAGTTCATCAGTCTGGAATCTACATTACGTATCTGATATTAGCACAATTGAGAAAGTCCAGAAATATTTCACAAGAAGAGTTCTCCACTCCTCTACTCGTTGTAGAATACCTTATGCCACCAGACTTGAAATTCTAGAACTAGAAAACCTTGAATTACGCCATCTTCGGTCTGACTTAAGCATGGTATATAAAATCATACATTGCAATGTCCTACCTGTCAGTGAATACTTCAGCTTCAACCATAACAACACAAGAGCACACAATAGATACAAACTCAAAGTAAACCGCACCAAACTTGATTGCAGGAAATACGACTTCAGCAATAGAGTGGTCAATGTCTGGAATACTCTACCTGACTCTGTAGTTTCTTCCCCAAACCCCAAAAACTTTAACCTTAGACTGTCTACTATTGACCTCACCCCTTTCCTAAGAGGTCTGTAGGGGGCGTGCATAAGCGCACCAACGTGCCTACCGTCCCTGTCCTATTGTTTCTCTTATTCTTTTATTTTTCATATATGTACCCATTTCATGTATTCACAACTATGTATACTCTTATACTTATTATCTTGTAAACAATTGGCAAATCAAATAAATAAATAAATAAGTGGTGGGCGTTGATGCTTGCATCCCCACTTGTGTGAGTGGCAGGCACTAGCACTTGCAGTCCCACTAATGTGAGTGGTGGACATGTCTGCCTGCTGCTCACAGAAATGAAGCTGTGTGTGTACATGTGCCTGCCCCTTACACAAAACCATCCCCTCTTTCCCCTTCCCCACCACATCAGGCCAGGCCACCTCTCTGTAAACATTGGGGAACGCTGATCTAGATGGAAAATGACAAGTGATCCCAGGTTTAACCTTGGAAGATAAACAAATTCTTATAAGTTGTGACTCATAGAGAGAAGGGAAGATTTGTCCAAATGTTGAGGACAATTAAATGAACCAAAGTACTGGGGAGGGAGGGGGGTATGTGTTGACAGATGAATACAATAGAGAACGACTTTGATCTAGTGATTAAGGCACCAGGCTAGAAAGCAGGAGACTGAGAGTTTGAGACCCACCTTAACCATGAGAGTTGTCTGGGTAACTTTGGGTCGGTCACTGCCTCTCAGTCCAATTCACCTCATAGGGCTGTTGTTTTGGGGGAAATAGGAGGAAAAAGGTATATATTGGAGAGGGAGAGGGACTGACTCTTGACTTGTACATACATACATACATACATACATACATACATACATACATACATACATACATACATACATACGACAGAATGTTTTACATTATTCAACTATTTAAATTAATTCATTATTATTATTTTTTGCTATAACCCCACTTATTTTTGCCTTGTTTGCCTGTCAAACCTTTTTGATGTACATCTTCAGGCAATATTGTCAATTCAGGGACTACACTCATTGCACTCCTCCCAAAGGACAGAAAAGGCATTCGTTTGTGTGAGAGTTCATCATCCAACTATGGATTCCACATCTGCTTTCAAGTATGTATTTAAGCTGGATCTGTGGTATCTTTTGATAGAATGATGAACAATCAAGCTTCCCTGATTTTCCCTTATACATCTCTAAGTGTGCAAATAATAAAGAGGCCAAGAAACTATTTATTTCAACTTTAACTGTAGAAAGCAGCCAGGAATGAGAAGGAAACCAACCTACTTAATTTGAAAATCTGAATTCTACGGCATTCTCCAACAGAAGCCACTAAGTGGTTAAAGGAATGGGAGTAAGAAGAAAAATCAGTCTAGACAAAATCAAATTTGGCAAAAGGATTTCACTCCAGAGCTGAATCAGAACTGAAAGAGCTTGGCAAAATGCCTGAAAGTGTACAGACAGATGAATGGATGGATGGATTAATCTATTTTTAGCCCGCATCAGTTTTCAGTCCTGTTTCTGATCAATCTGCAGATTACAAGTGGTAGTTTTTTTGCATATGTGAAAGCACAGATTTTAAGTGCCTGCTTCTGCGACATGCTGAAATATCACACAAAGTTCTAAATATAATAGAACTGAACTTGCTTCATGATGTGGTGAAGGCCATGTTGTACACAGTATTCCAGGAACTGTATTTTGGTCTAGTAAGGCCAATGCATGTAGAGTTCCTTGCAGAAGTATTGGGAAATGGTAGTAGAAATAAATTTAACATGGGACAGATTCTTAGCTGTGACATACTATGCCTTGCTATAATTGACCACATTTCATCTGAAAAGGGAAAGACAACATGCAGAGAGCTTCAAAGAAGGCACAATAAAAATATCTGCAATGATTAATGAATTAATATTGTCAGAATAATTAGCTATTCTGATGCACAGGCACTGCTATGGGAGAGATTCCAGATCTCACTGTTGTTTGGTCTGGAGCTGATTGACTGTAAGGACTCCACAGTTGAAGAATTGTTTTAGTACTTCAGGACTGTCAACTTTACAACAGATTTTTCTCCCAAAGTGCTATTTATTGATTTCAGATGGGGAATCCATTCTTAGCTGTCAGGAACTGCCATATGCCTGGTATGCTTCCTTTCCTTTCCTTTCCTTTCCTTTCCTTTCCTTTCCTTTCCTTTCCTTTCCTTTCCTTTCCTTTCCTTTCCTTTCCTTTCTTTCCCTTTCTTTCCCTTTCCTTTCCTTCCCTTTCCCCTCCCCTCTCCTCCTCCTCTGCCCCTTTCTTTCTTTCTTTCTTTCTTTCTTTCTTTCTTTCTTTCTTTCTTTCTTTCTTTCTTTCTTTCTTTCTTTCTTTCTTTTTTTCTTTCTTTCTTCTTTCCTTCTCAGATGGAATCTGGTAATTGTGAAGCAAACCAGAAAAAAATTAAGGAAATATGGGTCCTTGCCCACAGATCCTTTAAATTCAAATTTTGCTTCCTTTACCTTCCAATGTGAGTAACAGTTTTCCTTCAACGTTGGATATTGGCAATTGTAATATAATTAATATACTTGGAAGGTACTGTGGTTAATAGCACAAGGGAAAGGCAGTTTGGGACTAACTGTGTTGGGATATTTGTTTGCAAATCAAATAGGATATGATCTGGTGGAAATCGTAATTGTGATTATGCCTTTGGATATTTATATAACTATATATTTTTGTAAAATATAATCTAAAGATAGAAGGATATGGAAAAAGAGTCACACCAGAGATCTTTCTTGTTATCTATAATTTAAGGCAAAGTTTTCACTGCAAAATAGATGAAATAGAAAGTTCTGTATTTTGGAATGATTATCAAAGAAGCTATCTATGATGGAATCAATCGTCTTTCTTGAATTCGGCTCCAAATCTCTTCACGTAGAAATGTGTAGCTGGAAAAACAATTCCAGGGATGTGGGTTGCAGCAAGGGTGGCTAGCTAGCTTCAGTCCATAAGGTGACACATGTTCTCTCAACACCCTTTTTGCACCCCCTTCAATGCATTTACACATTTTGCCATTAAAATTCTTTATTCTGGCTGTTCTGCAACCCAATTCTGAAACATTTATACTTTTTTTGTATGGTGATGAGGCGGGTTGGATTAGTGGGACTGCCAGTTGCCAGACTATTACCTGCAGCTTGCACCTATTCCTTTGGGTCTATCCTGAAGCCTGAAGTCATGGCTTGAGCAAACCTGAACCTGCTTTTCACCATTTCATAATGTTGTCTTATGGGATATAGGGATCATGCTTTCTCTGCTCTGGCACTTTGCTCTGGCACTTTGCTGGCGCAGCTTCTTGGAGCAGGATACCTTGCAGGGTCCCTAAGACTTATTTCTGGAGGAGTTTGGGGGAGAGAAAGAAAGACTTTTGCTGCTTTCCTTGCATGCAGCCAAAAGCAGAAGAAAGAAGCAGAAAGAAGCCTATGAAACAGCCTCCTCTGTGATATCTAGAAGATCTTGACTTTCTCAGCCTTCCTGTAAAAACCTGGCTTTTCCCCTGGCACTTAGCCTGCCTGTTAGAGGAACTCAACATTGGTGTGGTATATATAGCGAGTCAGTTATACTGTGCCTTGGTTATGGCATTATGGTTATTTTAATTCTTTTGTTTCCTTCTTAGCATTTTAATTGTCTCTTTTGAATGGTGTGTAAATATGATTTATTTCTATGTGGCTGACTTGTCTGAATGCTAAGCTTGCAGGAATTGCATAGCATTTTTGGATTTAGTTTGGTCTGGGATGCTCACATTTTCCCATGTGTAACTATGCTTAAATCTTCCCATGTGTTGTGAAATTAAGGAGTTGTCATCATGTTTTCTGGCTGTTAGTTAGTGTTCATGGATGTTCTCTCTAGTCCTCTGCTTGATTATCCTACACAGTGGTTGTTATAACCCTTACATTCTATGTTGTAGATAAATCCTGTTTTTTCCTTTTTGGGCTACTGGGTTGTTTTTTACTTTATTTAAGGTTTTGGAGACCTTTAGTTGGTTTGTGTGCTACTACAGCACTATGTGGTTGTGATAGTCTATTGCTTATTTCTGATATCTATCTATCTATCTATCTATCTATCTATCTATCTATCTATCTATCTATCTATCTATCCATCCATCTATCTATCTATCTATCTATCTCTATATATCATATATGTATGTGTGTGTTATGTTTGCTGTAGTGGGTTGAGTGGTCAAGAACTTTTTGATAAAGTTGTATGGTTGGAAGATGTTGAATAGGTGGCCTACTTCCATTTTCTAGTATTCTGGTTATTTTAATGCTTTTGTGCTCATCTAAATAATGTTCTTATATAGCTTCTGTTGTGGAAAGTTGGGTTGATACTTTAGTAATGAAGCACTCTAGTTAGTGTGGGTTGTTTTTCAATAGATGTGTGTTTCTAATTTGCTACTATTTCCTCTACTGATGAGAATATTTAGGAATGATTGTGTGTTATTGTTTTCTGTTGTGAATTTCATTCTCTGGTTGTCCCCTTTTTATTATCACAAAAGTGTCACCTATGTAACAAATCCATTATTTTGATTGTATGTATAAGAGTATTATAGTTTCTAGATGCTGCATTACAGCCTCTGTTATGACTCCTGTGAATGATGATTCCATGGGTGTCCCTTTGATTAGTTGGTGTGTTTGTCCATCAAACTTCTGCAGAGAGGCAGAAGTTGATGAGTTCCATGATTTGGGGAATTGTGATCTTAGAGCATTTGGCTAGGTTGAGCATTCTGTGTAATACTGCTGCCATGGAATCTTTTTTTTAAAATAAAAAGTTTTTATTTTTTACAACAAACATAAAAACAAAACATAAAAACATAAAACCCTCTTTCAATTAAAGGCAAATGGTGGCGCCCAACTAGGAAGGTGAGGCTCTCACTCCTGGAGCACTATCTCCCTATAAAGCCACCACCTGCACCAGAGATCACTTTTAAAGCTGCCGCCTGCACTAGTAACCGTGAGTAAACCAGAGCCCCCAAAACAAGCCCCAAAATGCTGGATTCTGAAGCCGTGGAGCCCTAATAATGCTGGCGGAGCTCCTGCTAACTGATCCGGAGCCCTCCTCTCCTTCCCCAGAGAAGTGAAGCTCTTTCCATCGAGCCCTATTAACCACACTGGTGGAGCTCTTGAACTGGATCACTTGGAGCCAGCGGAGTGCAAACAATGTACCTTCATTTAAATCCCTCACACAGCTGATAGAAGTAACTTCCACGCCAGACAACATGTTTCCATTAATATCCCCCACACAGTTTCCCCGGAGCCACATCGGACAGCTGGCAGGGAGAAACAAGGAGGGAAGGAGAAAGCCTTGAGGCTCTTAGGAGCCGAAAGTCACCCTGGACGGGTGGTAAAGGCAGAGGAATGCTTCAGTGGTTGCGAGGAGAGGAAAGTCTCCTCGACTGACCCGAAGAAAACCCCTCCATCTGAACTAAAAAGAGAACTGCCAGCATGGCTAAATCGAAGCCAGGAAGGCAGCTGAGACAGAAGTGAAAAAGAAAGGAAAGATCTTGTAACAGCATGCTTAGTCTTGGTAAGAATCACTCCAATTTCTGCAGTGGAATTTTCCTTGGAAAGTGGGACTCAAATGAGGAAAATAGCTGCGATTAATGATCTGGAGTGACTGTCAGATTTAGTTAAATTAGATTAGTGTAATTAATTGATAAGGCTGATTGTTGCTTAGGAAAATTATTTGACTAGAGAGATTACTGCAATTGATTGATTGGTGTGATATTGGCTATATTGATTACCCAAAATTGTTCCATTAATTCAGGGGTCCCCAACCACCAGGCCCCGGACCGGTACCGGTCCGTGGATCATTTTCTACCAGGCCGCCGGTTTGCTGGCCGCCATCTTGTTTCGACAGACATGATATTCTTCCGACTAAAATCGGAATTCCGATTTTGGGGGGGAATCAGCCCCGCCCCCCCTCCCCCCTTCTTCTCCTCCTTCCCCTCCCCTCAGAGGCCCCCTGAGTCAGGAGTTGCTACTGCCCGGCGCGGCTCCACGCGGCTCCAGTCCTGCGTTGCCTCGAGAAGGAAAAAGCAAAAAGGAAGAGCCACGGCAGCACTTTGCAAAGAGGACTGGCGAAGGCGAAGTAGTTTTGCAAACGATTCCTGGCCGCCCAGATGTAAATAAACCGTTTTTGCACGGGAAGCCCATTCTCACGAGTTTAAAAGGCTCATGTAATAATATGCCTTTCTCTCTCTCCCCCCACCCCCCCAACGGGGCGCGCTTCAACGACTCCTCAGGCCGCTCTCACTCTTTCAAAAGTGTGAGGCGGGAGTCAGTTGCAGGAAAACCGAGCCAAGGAGCGGGGACACAAGTCGCAACCTCAAGGCTAGTGGCGGGCAGGGTGGGGGGAAGAAGACTATTATTCCTGTTATTCTCACGCTGTGGGGATAGTGAGTGGGTGTTTGAGTGGGTGTTCTGTGTGTGGGCGTGCACGCGCGCTGATGCCGGGCGAGAGCTGCTTTTGGGGTTATAGAGCCGCCACCTCTCGCCGAACTACCCGCACCGGATGCAAAAAAGTTCTCCGTGGGGAGGAAAGTGGACCCACATCACGCCCCGGGTCTCTTCTCCATCCCCTCCCCCCCATCTGCCAGGTGCCTGCGTGATCAGCCCGGAGGAGCCCTGCTGCCTTTAGCCCACAGCTCGGAGGATCTCATGCAGGGGGGCGAGGAAGAGCCCGAAAGCACCAGCTGAGGCTTCCATTCAGGGAGGGGTCTCTGGGGAAGACCTGGAGGGGAGGTGGGGGGAGAGGAAAGAGAGAAAGGGGAGGTGTTAGTTGAGGTCAGGGCGGGGAGCTGATCGGATGCTTAGCGGGTGCTTAGGCAACCCCTGCACCCCTGGCTACTTTTCAGATTTTTTTTTCAGAGGGGAATATCATGCCCGTTTCGACGAGAAAGTGCTTCCGGGTGAGCTTTTCTGGTTGGAAAGCGGCATTTGGGTCCTGAAGGAATCCTTGCGCCTTAGTTTCATCGAAGGGGGGGCCGGCTTCGAACGAAGAGCTGTCCCGATGGCGGAGGAGATTAAGAAAGCATAAAAAAGCACAAAAAAGGTACAAAGGAGGAGTTGAAGGTGGCAGGGAGAAGCGGGGGATGGCTGGCTGGCCGGTCGCTCGGCTCGCCTTGCCTTGTCATGCGTGCTGATGCCGGTACCGGGCCACGGATCATTTTGTGATGCCGGTACCGGGCCGTGGCACAAAAAAGGTTGGGGGCCACTGCATTAATTAATGTAATCAACCTACCATCTTAACAAACCTACCATGCCAAGAAAAAAATCCAATGCCAAACCACAACCTAAAGAGAAAGTAATCCCCACCAATGAACCACAAGACTCCTGCACATGCCTTAAATGCTACAAAACTCTAAAGGATAATGAAAACTCCATCAAATGTTCTCTATGTAACAAATATACTCATCATGACTGCTTGGGATTACCTGAGCAAATGATTCAATACCTAGAATCATC
This sequence comes from Notechis scutatus, assembly GCF_049901735.1. Classification (NCBI taxonomy): domain Eukaryota; kingdom Metazoa; phylum Chordata; class Lepidosauria; order Squamata; family Elapidae; genus Notechis; species Notechis scutatus. The sequence goes on along the minus strand of NC_142009.1, from coordinate 115,672,020 downwards.
CAATGAGTTTCCATATCTCTGCAAATCATGCAGACCCAAACTGGATCTGTTGGAAAGAGTTGATACCACTGAAACACGAAACATCCCTTGACACCATAGTAGCATCCCTGGACGCCTTAAAAGAAAGATTATCCAACCTTGAAAAAAAAAAGACACAATGAAAAATCCTGAACATCCAATAGCTACAAACCACATCTCTACCCAACAACCACAACCCAATCCACAAAAAAACATAAGCCAGACAAATAATGATATCCCAATCCTCATCAGAGAAGCTGTTGAGCATGAACGGAAACGTCCAAACACCATCTTATTTGGTCTAGAGGACATCAATGATCATGATGACATCACAACTGTCCGAAACATCATCAGTGATTATCAAGCATCAACCATCTCCCCTGATGAAATACTTGACATTTCCCGCATTGGCCGAGAGCTCAAAAACAGAGATGGCTCTGTGGCCCCACGCTTCTGCAGGGTTATTTGCAATCGATCTCATCTTCTGTAATAGTTTGAATTTAATTTACGGAATACAAACTAAAGAACCCTTTTCCAGCAGTGACCACAATATGATTGACTTTTGTCTCAACATACACCCACACAAAAATCATCACAATGACCGTAATCCTCAATTATAACTTCAAAAAAGGCAACTATGATCTTATAGACAACGATCTCTCATCCCTTGATTGGCAATCTCTATTCACTGGATGTAATACTGTTGAAGACCATAACAACATATTTTTACTTGAAGTCAAAAGAGTCATCAAACTATATGTACCAATAACAACTCCCAAAACAAAACAAAAAACAGATTACCCATAACAATAAGGAAACTTCAATCCAAAAAGAGATCACTTTGGCGGAAAAACAAATCTGGTCACGTTGCCAATTTCAAAAGCTGATACAAAAATTTATGCCACCAGATAAAGACTGAATTCACCAATTAGCACATTAAACAAGAGGACAACCTTCTATGCACTAATTCCACCCACACTTTTTACAATTTTGTAAACAACAAACTAAAAGACTCACGGTCCATCCCACCCCTGATAGGACCTAATGGTAAAGACTGCAACGATGACACCATTAAAGCCAACCTCTTTAACACATTCTTCGGCTCAGTATTTGTAAACAGCAATGGATCATGCCCAGTATTTCCTAGCCGAACCACAGGCAACTACAATGATCTAATACATATTGGTTTTACAGAAGACAATGTTGAAAAAGCACTACGTAATCTAAAACCATCTCTATCTATTGGACCAGATGGAATATGTGCCTACTTCTTAAAAAAGCTATCCACTGCCATAGCCGAACCTCTAAGCATAATCTTTGAAAAATCTTTCAGGACCAGCTCCTTGCCTAACCTATGGTCACAAGCCACGGTCATCCCCATCTTCAAAAAGGGAGACCCCAGCCTAGTTGAAAATTACAGACCAATCTCCTTATGCTGCATCACCTATAAAGTCATGGAATCAATTATTAACCAATCCATTATCCTCAGAGACAAACAACCTACTCTCCAATAAACAATTTGGTTTCAGGAAAATACTATCCTGTAATCTGCAACTCTTACACTGCAAAAACATATGGACTACACAACTCGATCAGGGCAAAGCAATAGACACAATCTACATAGACTTCTGTAAAGCCTTTGATTCAGTGGTACACAACAAACTACTCCTAAAACTAAAATCTTATGGTATCTATGGACAACTGCATAACTGGATAGAAGCATTCCTGTCAAACAGACAACAAATGGTCAAAATTGGGAGTGTCCTATCAAATTCTATACCTGTCAATAGTGGTGTCCCCCAAGGCAGTGTTCTAGGACCAACTCTCTTCATAGTCTACATAAATGACCTCTGTGATCATATTAAGAGCAACTGCGTTCTTTTCGCTGATGATGTAAAGCTGTTCAATACCACAGACAATACTGCTACCCTTCAAAAAGATCTTGACTATGTATCAGAATGGTCAAACAAATGGCAACTTCAAATCTCAAGAAATAAATGCTCTGTCTTACATATTGGCAAAAAAAATCAGAAAATAAAATACAAGCTGAATAGTCAAGATCTTGTTGATGATCCAAGCTCTGTAAAGGACCTTGGAATACTCATCTTTAAGTGCTAGAGCCCACTGTAACTACATAGCCAAAAAGGCATTAAGAGTTGTTAACCTAATCCTATGTAGCTTTTTCTCTGGTAATATCACACTACTAACTAGAGCATACAAAACATTTGCTACACCAATACTCAAATACAGCTCATCAGTCTGGAACCCACATTACGTATCTGATATTAGCACAGTTGAGAAAGTCCAGAAATATTTCACAAGAAGAGTTCTCCACTCCTCTACTTGTTGTAGAATACCTCATGCTTGAAATTCTAAAACTAGAAAACCTTGAATTACGCCGTCTTTGGTCTGATCTAAGTATGGTATATAAAATCATACATTGCAATGTCCTGCCTGTCAATGAATACTTCAGCTTCAACCATAACAACACAAGAGCACACAATAGATACAAACTTAAGGTTAACCGCACCAAACTTGATTGCAGGAAATACGACTTCAACAACAGAATGGTCAATATCTGGAATACTCTACCTGACTCTGCAGTTTCTTCCCCAAACCTCAAAAACTTTAACCTTAGACTGTCTACTATTGACCTCACCCCTTTCCTAAGAGGTCTGTAGGGGGTGTGCATAAGCGCACCAACGTGCCTACCGTCCCTGTCCTATTGTTTCTTTTATTTTTCTTATATGTACCCATTTCATGTATTCATAACTATGTATATACTTATACCTATTATCTTGTAAGCAATTGACAAATCAAATAAATAAATAAAAAGAAATAAATGAAATAAAAAACATACAGTATGTCAGTTGGTTACAATCTTTTGTGCTATCCTTTTTTTTTACCATTACTCACAAGTTATATAAATTCTCACCTTATCAACCTAGCTTGTGCTTATGTGATATCAATTATTAAACATTAATTTGACTAAACTATTTTTCCATCATTTTATATGAGATATTCTAAATTTCATTATGGTTTAATCGTATACATTCATCCAATGGTTATATATTTTATATTGTATTCTATATCAATCTTTTAACTTTTATTGTAAGTCTTACTAATCTATTTCTTTACCATGTCTTTTTATCTAACCATTGATAAAATAAATCCCGTATCATATAACATTGTTTATCTTCTTGTTCTCTAATTTCAAATGTCAATTTACTCATTTTGGCACAGTCCATGATTTTCTTAATAATTTCCTCCTGCATAGGTACTTTATCATTTTTCCAATTTTTAGCAAACACAATCCTAGCCGCTGTTAAAACATTTACAATCAAACATTTCAATTCTTTACAGTATATTTCTGGTATAATTCCCAATAAAATTATCTCAGGTTTAAAGTCTATGTGTTGTTTTATCATTTTTTCCAACCATGTGTGGATTATAGTCCAATATCTTTTTGCATCCGAGCATGTCCACCACATATGGTAATATGAACCAGGTATCTGATGACATTTCCAACATTTATCCGATTTATTCTTGAACATCCTCGCGATTCTCATTGGGGGTAAGTGCCACCTGTAAAACATCTTATACAAATTTTCTTTATATGCAGTTGACATTGTCATTTTATAATTTTGAGACCACAATTTTTGCCATTTATCTAGGTCAATCCCATATCCAAAATTTTTCCCCCACGCAATCATTGTTTCTTTTACTTGCTCTTCCTCTAATTTAAACTCCAGCAAATGTCCATAAAGTTTTTTAATTACTTTTTCATCAGTACCTGACAAAATTTTATCTAAATCAGTCAATTTATCATAGATACCTTCTGTTTTAACATCTTTATCAAATCTAGATTGCATTTGCAAATATGAAAACCATTTTTACACCTTGTTCTTCCAGCGCTTGCATAGATTTAAGTTCACCTTTTTCATTCAATATCTCACCATATCTAACTGTTAGTTCCTTTTTATATATTATTGTATAGGAAAAAGCTTCAATAGTAGATAACCATAGTGGAATTTTTAAATAATATTGCTTTTTTATCTTCTCCCAGTTTAGAAACAATGCTTCTCGAATATAATGTCTTCTAAAATACCCCTGCATTTTAGTTCCCTTATACCAGAGGAAGGCATGCCACCCTAACAGCAAGTCATGTCCTTCTAAATTCAAAAGTCTAGTATTCCTTAGTGTTATCCACTCTTAAAAACATAGAACGTAGCATTACATTATTAGAACAGGAAAAGGTCTGGACAAGGAATAATAAAATTACAAAATCAGCAACATATAAAGAAAATGCCTATAAAATGTTTTATAGATGGCACCTCTCACCTTCGAGAATAACGAAGATGTCTCCTAACATGAATCCGAATTGCTGAAAATGTAAAAAGAAACATGGAAGATTCTTTCACATGTGGTGGTCCTGCACTGAAGCCCAAAGATACTGGCACAGAATAAAAAATTGGTTAGAGGAAATAACAGCGGAGCAAATTGAATTAATACCAGAATTCTTCTTACTGGGGATATTTAATAGACAAATTTCTAAAAAAGTCAAATATATAATAGTGCACATTCTTACTGCAGCCAGAATAACCTTTGCACAGTGTTGGAAAAAAGCAGACATTCCAACAGAGGAAATGGTCATTCAGAAAATAACAGCCTGTGCAGAGATGGATAAATTAACCTTAGCACTTAAGGAAAAAGAAACATCAGAATATTATAGAAGCTGGGAATGCTGGTATGACTGGATAGAACAAAAATAGAAAATATATTAGTAAACACCATAAAATGTAAAAGAGGTAGTAATTATATACTCGCAATAAGATGTATTTGTAAATATGTCACCAATATTAATAACAAACAAGGAACCATAGACTGTCAATAATAGAATTGCTAGTTTTTTAATATCGTATTTAAAGTCCATCTAGATCTTCTTTTTTGTCCTTTCCATACAAATGTCATTGGATTATGATCTACCCAGGTACTTGTTTCTATTTCAATGTCTTGTGTGTTAGAGAGCAATTCTGTTGACATCCACATCATATCTATTCTAGACCATGATGCATGTCTATTTGAATAAAAGGTATATTGTTTATTTTCCGCATTTCTCTCTCTCCATGCATCTTTTAAGTTTATCTCATCTACCATTCGAAAGAAGGATTTTGGCAATGTCTTTCTAGCTTTCTTTGCTGGTTTTTGTGTTTTATAATCCAATTTATCATTTATTATTCCATTAAAATCTCCCATCAGACAAATATTAGCATAGTCCAGTTCAATTATTTTCTTATGTAATTTCCTGTAAAAATCTTCTTGATTATCATTTGGAGCATAGATTGCTATTAAAAGTATCTTTAGATTATTCTCCATTATCTCCACTATCAAAATCCTTCCATCATCATCTGTATATATTTGTTCCACAGGGATTGTATCTCTAATGTATAACACCACTCCTCTCTTTTTACACTGTGTCAACACTGTAAATAATTTCCCTAATTTTTGTTGTTTCAATATATGATCATGCTGTTTTTTTAATATGTACTTCTTGTAGGCAGATTATATCAAATTTTAATTTCTCTAACTTAGGAAATATTTTTCTTCTTTTAGTAGCTGAATTAAGTCCATTTATATTAATTGTAATCAGTTTTCTCTCATCCATTTTAGACGGATTTGTTGCTCTAGTAGATCTTGGTTCTCGTTGCTCTCTGGGTACACCTCCTACGGCTCCTTCTTCTTTTTCAATTACTGCTATACATTCCTCTTGAAATTCAATTAACAACTCTTCTTTTCTTGTATCTTCCTCCCTTCCTCTGAAATATTCCAGATAGAATAACTCAGCTTTTTCAACTGTATCAATTCTGTGTCTTTGTTCCTGCCAGGTAAACATGAGACCTTCTGGTATCAGCCATCTGTAATTCATTCCTCTCTTAAGTAACTCTTTGGTCAAGAATAAATATTCTCTTCTTATCTCTCTCACTCTTCTCGGTACCTGTTTCAGTACCACTATTTCTTTATCTTTGTACTTTAGTGTTTTTTCTCTTGCCGCCTGCAGTATTTGTGATTTAATTATTTTGTTTGTAAATCTGATATGAACTTCTCTTGGCAGTTTATTTATCTTGTATAAATTATTTATTTATATATTTATTTATTTATTTATATAATTATTTATTTATCTTGTATAGACATGAAAAACCTCATCCATTCCATCCATCATCTTCTCTTTAGTTACCTCTAATGCTTCTGCCAAGATTTCTGTCATCATTTCAGCAAAGTTTTCACCCTTTTCTTCTTCTATGTTTTGAAATCTAAGATAGAATTCTGATCTATCAATTTCCCATCCCAATGATTGCAGTGATCTGCCCTTGTCTCTTTCAACTTCACTCAATCAGGTATCCATGTCTCCAATCTTCTTATCTCTTTGTACATCTTGTTCTTCAATTTTCTTCATTCTGTCCTCGTATTGCATCATCATCTGTTGAATATTTTCAATTTTCCCATCTGTCTTTTCAGTTCTTTGTTCAATATTCTCCGTTCTCTTTTCAATATTATCTGTTTTTGCCTGTATCTTTTGAATTCCTTGCATAATCATCTGCAGTATACTTCTTTCTCCTTCTCTTTTTGTAACATCACCTGTATTGATCGTTGTCCTCCAGATGGTGAGGAGGAAGAAGTTGGGATTGAAGAAGCTGAGGCTGGTAGCTTTCTGCTCATCTTAGGATACTTAATAGGGAAGTTGAGAAAAAAAAACAAGAGTAGCCAACTGCTCCTCCAATAAAAATAAATAAAAGCAATAAATAGTAATAAAAAAGGAAGGGAAAAAATCTTCAAGCACTTGGACACCTTAATCCAATTGGTTCCAATTATGTAGAAGAAAAAGAAAAAAAATGTAAAATGGAGAAAAGATGAAAAAAATAAAAAATTAGAAAAAGTTTAAAAAGACAGAAATCTGTATATCCCCCTTGCTAAAAAGGTAGAACAAAGGGAGGAGGGAGGGGGGAAAAGTAATCTTATTCTTGCATCAAAAGACTCAAGTCCAAATATAAAAATCCAACTGGGAGGGGGAGTAAAAAAAAAGGGAAAGAGAAAATGCAATTCTGTCAGTAAGCAAAGCACTGCCACTAAATATTCGAAGCTCTTTATTAAATCAAAAAACAAAATTTCCAGTTCTCTTTTCAAGGTCACTTCAATCTTCTTTCTTTCAATTTCAAGTCCAGACTCCAGCTATCAGTAGTTGCACAGAAGAGCACCTGCATAAACAATCTACATGCTCTTCCCTTTATCTTTTCAATGAAAAACACAGAGTCCTTCAATGTAACACCAAATGTATCAACAAGAAAGAAAGAAAAACAATGTATCCAAGCCTCCAGGGGGCAGCACTACTTATTTCCCTTTCCTTTCCCTTCCCCTCTAATATTTAAGCCAGGAATAAAAAAATAAAAAGAGTCTAAAGTTGTTGAAAAGAAGAAACCAAAAAAAAAAACTTTTCCAAAGAGTTATTTTAAAAGAAAAAAAATAAAAGTTGAAAAGGAAAGACCAGTCCAGTTTAAAAATTGAAAAGTTTTTACAAAAATCCAAAGTTCCAATAAAAAGAAAAAAAAAACCCTTCAGGTTTAATTTGTGCTTAATCTCACTGCTTGAGCACTTTTATCTTCACTTTTAAATTTAACTTTTAGTTTTTTAGGGTGTTCTCTCCACAAAATAATCAGTAGAAATTTATCTCACCAAACTGACACACTTTCTTTCCAGCTTTCTTCCGTTCCAGAGCTGTCCCAGCTTCAGTAGCTTTAATGGCTGCCTCTCCGCCGTGGGAAAAATGGGCTTCTCCTGGATCTACCAGGGACATTGCAATGTCCCTGGGATCGACAGGATGTGCCCTCCTCAATCACCGTCTCTACGGGACAGTTTAGGTCCGGTGGGACCGTCCTGCAACGGAGATAACAGTGGCGAACTTGGAGCTTCAAGATCGCGCACTGTACCGCCGCAATGCCAGCTCTGCCCTCTGCCACATCTGTTTTTAAGTCTGTTTTAATTCTGCTTTTTGCTTGACTTACTGGGATTTTATTCAATTGTTTGTGGTTGATTGTTATTAGCCAACCAAAGTTTATATGTAAGACATGCACCCATATAAATTTTGTAAGTAAATAAACACATTCTTACTGTGCAGCATATAGTATTCACACTTTCTCTAAAATTACTCATACACAAAGGATGTTGTAGGAGCACAAAGGGATGAAAGAAGTGAAGACCCTTGGCTATCTTACTCTTGAATGTCTAGTATTGGATACTACCATCCCTACATAAAACATGTCTGCACTAGGGCATGATAAGAGATGGCTTCAAGTCCATTTGAAGAATGCCAAACAGGGAAGCTGATAGGACATTATTATCCTCCAGATATTTTCAATTGGTCACTTGTAAGTCTTTCTTGCAAGATGTGTGCAAGTAAACTTCACATGCTTTGGTTCAGTGTCTTTTGAAGTGGCTGTGGTGAAATGAAAATAAAGGAGGAAAAAAATTGCAGGGCAGCTGGTAGCATTCCCATATTTTGTTTACCATATTTATGGACTTAATTACTGTTTTCATCTCTTGCACAAAAAAAACTAAACCATTTGGGTGCTGAGAATAATCTGACATTGCAAAAATGTTCACAAGTCTATATACATCCACAGCCAACTGGGTGAGTCTGGGTTTCTTCTGGAGGCCAAATTTAACAAACAGCTGTTGTGTGAAAGGACAAGCAAGCTTGCTCATTTTGGCAGCCTGGACCAGAGGTGGTATTCAGCAGGTTCTGACCAGTTCTGGAGAACCAGTATCAGAAATTTTGAGTAGTTCGGAGAACCAGTAGTGGAAATTTTGAGTAATTCGGAGAACTGGCAAATACCACCTCTGACTGGCCCTGCCTCCAACTATTCTCTGCTTCCCAAGCCCCAGCTGATCAGCTGGATCTTCTTTTGTTGCCCTGCACAGGAGAATGGAGCTGGAAAGCAGGTTAGCAGGATGAGGAGGGAATGGGATTTTGCAGTAACTTTCCCCCAGGAGTGGGGAGGGAATGGAGATTTTACAGTATCCTTCCCTGCCACGCCCACCAAGCCATGCCACACCCACCAAGCCACACCAACAGAACCAGTAGTAAAAATTTTTGAATCCCACCACTGGCCTGGACCCCCTGTCACTAACTAACCCAGTTTTCATCTCTTTATGCTCACATAAATTGGATTGGCTCTAATTTAATAAAGAACTCTTGGGAAGACTTTAAGGAATGGGCTTCCTGCTGTGATGAAAGGCTATCATCCATGGGCAGGGAAAGTATAGATGATACGCAAAAGCAAAAGGCAGCTATATCATCATCATCAGATAATAATAATGGTTTTTTTTGCCACAGAAGAGAAGAGAAAAAGATAGCTACAGGCACAGAAGGCACATATTGTAAATAGGGGCACACTCTGAATTATCATGTTTTGGAGTTTGATGGAATGCAAAGAAGGCATTGGTGCTGCATGATCTACCCTTACCATTTCTCCTTCTTTCCCAAAGGCTTTTGAGCATAAAGGTACTGCTAATAAAAAAGATAAAAGTAAAGTTTCCCTTGTCCAGTCATGCTCAACTTTAGGGGGGTGGTGCTCATCTCCATTTTTTAGTGTTGTCCAAAGACACTTTCGTGGTCATGTGGCCAGAATAAGGAACACTGTTACCTTCCCACCAAAGTAAAACCTATTTATCTACTTGCATTTACATGCTTTTGAACTGCTAAGTGGGCAGAAGCGAATAAATAACTAAACTGCAGGTGTGTGTGTGTGTGTGTGTGTGTGTGTGTGTGTGTGTGTGAAGAAGGATGGGGAATGGCCAAGTAGGGAATGGAGAAAGCAATGGTTGATGGAAAGGTAGGATGGAGTTCAGATGCAGGAAGGCAGGACAGGGAAAAGCAAAATAGCCAGATTAGGGTACAATCAAATCAATTCTAGCAATACAATTAAGAGGTAGACTGAATGGTGGGCAGGGTGTTGGATAAAGGGCACTTGAGATTTGTCAATTTAAGGGCATTCTGTAGAAAGGAGACCAAATAAAAATAACTGATGAGAATTGAAAGGCCTATTTGGGAGCATGAAAATAGATGTAGAAAGAAAATATGTTTCAATAATATATAGACAGTCCTCGATTTACAATAGTTCATTTAGGCATCAGTCAAAGTTACAATGGCACTGAAAAAAGCACTGTAACTTATGACCATTTTTCACACTTCTGATCACTGCGGCATCCACATGGACATATGCTTTACATTCGGATGCTTGACAGTTGATTCATGGCTATGATGATCGCAGTATCCCAGAATCACGTGGTCTCCTTTTGCAACTTTCTGACAAGGAAAGTCAATGGGGAAGACAGATTCACTTAACATCCAGGTTGCTAAGTTAAGAACAGCAGTGATTCACTTAGCACACATGGCAAGGAAAGTGGTAAAACGGGGCAAAATCCACTTAACAAATTTTTCACCTAGCAACATAAATTTTGGGCTCAAGTATTACCTGTAGCAACTTCTATTGATAACTCCTGTGTTTGTCCTTTCAGAATAAAAACCTATACAACAGGATGCCCAGGTTCCAAAATGGGAGAAATTATTGTAGAATTTTTCACAATAGCATAGTAGGCTTTAGAGGAGAAGTGAATTATGTGACTTGTTGCTAACCAGTATCAAAGGAATTCCCCCAGATAAACAGCATAGTCTGAGCCCTTGTCTGGGGTAATAAGGCTGAACATGAGCTCTTGAGCCTCTGGGGACAACTGGTACCTTTGAAAAAACATTTTGGACAGTCTAAGAAAATAGCTGCAAAGGAGGTGAAACTTATGCATGCAAAAAAATTGTTGTGTTTGACACCGCCGAACAGAAAATATTAATTTTATGGAAGACAAATAAATGTCTGCCACACTTTTTATTCCTGGAAGTATAAAACATTGGTCTGTGGTCATTTACTATTTGTTTTCTAAGAAACCCTAGAAGAGTTATATTGAATCACAGGATATTTTTTGGAAATAAAGGTTTTGCAGAATGCTAACTTCTTTTTTTAAAAATTTTGTTTAAAAACTAAATCAAATCAAATAAAAAAGAAGAGTGGGGCAGTTTGAAAAATCACTCATCCAATGAGAGTCATATAGGATATCCCACTATGTGTGCTAGGACAAACAATATTTTGGAACAGAGAAATACTGGAAAAATCTGCATGGACTTTGTTCAATTACCATCTCACAGATCTGCAAATACATAAATTTTGGGTCTGTGGTTTACAGTTTGGCTTTTCTGGGTGGAAGTTTTTTCTTGCTTTCAACACAATTCCTATGCATAACAAACAAAAACTATTTACTGAACACCATCAATCAGTAAAGAAAATTAAGAAAATCATGATGATGTGCAAACAAATTAGGGTTGACTCTTGGTGACCATATAGATAGATATTCTCCAGAAGGATCTCACAATAAGGCTAAAACATATGATGAATAATTGCAGGAACTGGGTATATCTCGTCTAACCAAGAGAAAGATTGGGGGGTCACATGATAAAAGTCTTACAATATTTGAGGGGCTGTCACAGAGGTCAACCTATTCTCCAAAGCACCTGAGATCAGGACAAGAAAAATGGAAACTTATCAAGAAGACATCCAACCTAGAATTTAGGAGACATTTTCTGCCAGTGAGAACAATCAGTGGAACTGCTTGCGTTCAGAAGTTTTGGGTGGAGGTTTTTAGGAAGAGATGGAACAACCATTTGCCTGGAATGGTATAAGGCAGAGGTCTCCAAACTTGGCAACTTTAAGACTTGTGGACTTCAACTCCCATAAATCCCCAGCCTGGCTTCCTACCTGAGCAGAGGGGTGGACTCACTAGAAGACCTCCAAATTCTCTTCCAATTATGTCATTCTGTATTCTGTATGTTCTGTTGCAACAGGCACATGAAGGAGCACCATCCATGTCCACCACTAGATGGGGTATCTTCTCTTTTAGTTTTGCATATAGAGCATGGGTGTCAAACTCTCCGTGTCACATTGCCGTCGCATGACATTTTGCAATGTTTTTCCCATTCATGGAGCTGGGATGAGCATGACCTGCGCATGAGGCATCTGGCCCATGGGCTGCCAGTTTGACACCCCTGATATAGAGTGATGGAAACATCTGGACAGAGACAAGTTAACCATAAACAGTATGCAAGGAAAGGCCAGGTATTCCGAATATCACTGTAAAAAGGAGTGTATTTCAATTAATTAAAGGCAACATAAAAAATGTGGGAGAGAGATTATAAAAACAGGTTCTCCTTCCCAAAAGGACTTGTTGGAGTGTCTATTGTTTACAGGTTTCTTGCAATAAAGAAGACATTTTTCATGGGCTGCATTCAGCTAACCAGCCAGGAACTGGGTCTCATAATATAATGTAATGAATTGGTGTGAATGACAGTGAGGACCTGTAGTAGACCTCATAAAATTCTCAAGATGCAATCAAGAGAAAGCCAACAGATGGTGCCATATACAAAGGAGAGACATTTGTTTTCCTTTCAACAACTGAGAATATAAGGCAGGAGAAATTAACATTTAAAGAAATGGCAAGTTTTGTTCAGTTAGTTAGCATCTCACCTTTATTATTTTTATAAATAACTATAGGCAGCAAACATATGCAACACACCTTCCTCCTCCTATTTTCCCTACAACAACCAACCTATGAGAGAGCTGAGAGTGTGACTGAGCCCAAATCACCCAACTGGCTTTTGTGGCTAACGTGAAACTAGAACTCACAATCTCCTGCTTTCTAGCCTGGTGCCTTAACCACCCCTTGCAAGTGGACTGGGTGGATAATGATCTAGATGCATTATGAAGATCCATTATGGTCTAGATCAGGGGTGTCAAACTCACGTCGTCACGACGGGTAATGTGACACATCGGGACTTCTTTCCACTTCGCTAAAACAGGCATGGGTATGGCCAGTGCGTGAGGCATGCAGCCCACGGGCCGGAAGTTTGACAGCCCTGTCCTAAATGCACTGTTACAGGTGGACTGAGTCAATGTCACACAGCAAATTAAAGAATTATAGTTCACACTATGGGTGAGCCATAATATATATTTGGCTACTTACCAGTCTCCCAGTATAGGATGATGATAGTTATAAATCTTTGGACTGATTTGCTTAAATGTTTTGTTATCTGTTAAGTTTGCCATTTGTTATAAAACTTTGTTATTTTCCTGAGTTTACTCCACCATTTAAGAAAAAAAATTACAACGTATCAAATCCATAATTAAATCTCACAATATTTTTCAGCCATGAAGGTGGGGAGGATTTTTTTTTATTAGAATAGTATTGGAGAGCAGATGTATAATTTTAATAAATATAATATTTCCCTCATTTAAATCTTCTACTCCCAAATTAAGTTGCTGTTATCCCTACAGTGCATAAAATGGGAACCTATATTTTTTAATTCAAGGAAGCTAATAGTACCTTTAAGTAAAATTATTTAAAACAGAAAAGTGGCACTTGGTGCCACTTTTGCATATGCTGGGGAGAGTACATTTAAAACATCATCCATTTGCTTCAGACTACTGCTTTACATGTATATATAAAGCAAAATATATTATTTTTATGGAAACTTTTAAACAAGAAGATAAACACTAATACAAACTAATATAAAGTAAGGAAGAAAAGAGGGGGGCGGACCACAATTGGTACAAGAAAAAAGTTGCAAAAACATTACAAAAAATAGAAAAGAAAAATGTGGTTTCTGATATATTCACATCAGTTATAAGTTATTTCAGTTCCTCCCTAAAATTACTCTTCCTTCTATAAATTATCCTATCTAATCATCAAAATTATAAATCACAAGTTCATTTTTCCATTTTTATTCAAAAAGCCCCTAAAATGTATTAAGTAATTAAATTTAATTAATTAAATAAGCCAGTTTATCAATTTCATCAAAATCTGTCAATTTCATTAACCAATCCTCAACAGTGGGGTATTTCCATGTCTGTACATATGGTATAGAGAGTTATGCTTTAAAAAGAAAAATAAAACATATTAGACTTGATCATAACCTACTACACTGATCAGTAATTTTTGATATGTCATAGTCTGCTAAACTGTTACATATGTACATACAGAGAGACACACAAACTCCATCGGGCCAAAAGCAATGCACCAAGTTTTTAAAATATCATAAGACAGCAATTTCATTTAGAGCAGAAATGGTTAAGTCTGCAGCTTCTTTTTCCTCACCTTCTGGAGATTTATATTATGAAAAAACTGATAATTTTATAAAAATATGACTAAATTGCATATCAGAAAAATATATTTTTTGAACATGGATGTTAAAATATCCAATTGAATCTAACGAGATTTACACATGGTTAGTAGTTATAATAAAGCAATGTTGTAGAGTTGTAATTGCAGGAATGCTCTTATCTTGGATGGCAAACCTCAGATTAAGAATGTTTACAAGTAATTACAACTCAGGCAAACAAAGTCACTAATGTAAAGGAGGATTAGAGAGAGGAAGTAAACATATGTTAGACTTTAACTAGAGATAATTAATTGTGTTAATTACTATGTTAAACAGTAACGAAAACTGAGCAGAAACTAAAGTTAACCAATGTTAGAGGATTACTAAAAATGTGTATAAATGTAAGACTAGATTCCAATAAAGTCATCAGGATTCATTTGATCATGATCAAACACCTCGACTGCCTCGTCATTACAACAAGTGGCGCATGAACAGGGGCCCTCTTACTTCGTCCGGCAAGGATTTGGTGCACCTTCAACCCTTTGGGGTTTCTCAACCTTTTGGGGTCTTCGCTTTCTGGGGAACAAAGGAAGCATGTAGATGAATTAGGCTATTTGTTGAAGAAAAATAATACTCAGGTACCAGAGAAAAATCTCTTAAGGCTGGTCCAGGAGATTGCAGCTCAGTGCTTATGGTATCCAGAAGAGGGGTCTTTAAAATTAACTGATTGGGAACGATAGGGAATACATTGCATTCTGAACCTAGAGCAGAAATAGAAGTTTTGCAGGTGTGGCATTTATGTAGGCATGCAATTGAAAAATTTGGTCACAATGAACTTTCTCTTTTAACACCTCCACCTTCAAGTTATACTAATGTTGTCATTTATCCTCCTTCTTCACTTGAATATATGTCTTCCATTCCCTCAGCTCCTGCAGGTACAGGGCAAAAACCTCCTGACTCTATTGTTCAGTCCTCTTTTCAGAAAATGGTTGAGAACTGTAAAAAAGATGCCTCTGTCTCAGGAAAAGAACTTGCAGAATTACTGTCTGTTTGTTCAGTACAATATCATCCTGGTCAGGGGCCACAGCTTGGACTGCAAGTAGCAGAATGGGAGGGTCTGCCTTATCAAATCTTAAGAGAGTTTAAAAAAGGCAGTTACAGATTATGGGATTAGTGGAAATTTTACAAGAGGACTTGTAGAAGGAATAAAAAATGGTTATACAATGATTCCTGAAGATGGGAAGCAAATATTACTTGACTCCTTCAGCAGTCTCTCTCACTCCTCCCCAGCCACAGCTGGTAGCGCTGGGATCAATCTAATCACTCAAGAGGAAAATGAGTTTAAATTTCCTTTGGAAGTTAAAATAGTTCCATCTCAATTTAAAGGTACTCTTCCTTCAGGATTAGTTGGCTTAATTTTGCCTCATTCTCCTGCACACAAAAAGGGCTGTTTTGTTGTGCCTGGGGTAATAGATTCAGATTACACTGGTATCCTCATGATTCAGATTTGGGTGAATCTTCCTCAAGTTCTTCCTTGTAATTCTTCTGTTGTTCAATTGTTTCTTCTTCTATATGAAAATCCATCTCCTGGTATAGGTAATCGTGTGGATGCAGGATTTGGATCAACTTTTTTATCTGTAGGCTTACTTCATCAGCTGAACTCCTCTCTCTTCCTAAATAAACAACCATTTCAAGGGTTATTGGATACTGGAGCAGATGTTACTGTCATCTCCTCTTTACATTGGCCAGTACAGTGGCAAAAAACAACAGTTTCTTCATTGTGGGAATAGGAGGTTCTACAGCTGCTTGGCAGAATGTTCAAGAAATTAATGTTACAACATCTGATGGTAAGTTTTTTTTTTCCTACAACCATACATTCTAGATATTCATACTAATATTTGGGGCCATGATATTCTTTCTCTTCTTAATGCTCATTTGATTCTTGATGATGGCTCTTCTTCTTAAATGGCTCTGTTCTATGCTGGTTTGGGTGGAACAATGACCATTATCAAGGGAAAAACTTGCTGCTTTACAACCATTGGTTCAAGAACAATTCGCTGCTGGTCATATAGAACTTTTTACTAGCCTTGGAATACTCCTGTTTTTGTTATAAAAAAGAAAAATGGGAAATGGCATTTCCTTCATGATTTAACAGAAGTTTTTAATACTAGCATGCCCAAAAAACGATATCATTGATGCATGTTGCCTCAGGGAATGCTTAATTCCCCTACACTTTGGCAATATTTCATGGATAATGCTCTTCAACCCTTTAGGAATAAATTTCCTTCCTATTTAGTCTATCATTATATGGATGATATATTGATAGCAGCCCCAGATTTTGATGAATCTAAATTGTTAAAAGAGTTAATGGATATTGTGGCACAACAGGGATTCTATATAGCCTCAGACAAAATTCAAAAGGTAGAACCTTATACCTACTTAGGACATAGAATGTTGCATAATTGCTCCATTCCAATTCTTCCTGAATTACAAGTACAGAAATAATATACCTTAGTACAACGGCAAAAATTACTTGGCATTATTAATTGGGCACACTCATTCTTCTACATTACAACTGGTGATATGTTGCCTTTATTTCAGTCTTTGAAGGGAGCACAATCACCAGGAGATCTAGTTGTATTAACTGATCTTCAAAGAACATGCCTTCCAGAAATATTGAATAAGTTTAAGCATCGATATGTGGACAGGATAACATCCTTAACAATTGAGATTGAGATAAATTTATTGTCATTGTACTCAGAACCTGAGAACAACAAAATAAGGTGCTCTTTCACAACATACAACTGAACAACACCAAAAGACATATACAAATAACAATGTAAAACAAATTGAAACAATTAACAGTTAAAAACTATACAACCAGGATATATATATGTTAAGACCACCAGATTCATAACTCTGCATTTAACCTGATCACAGCACTTGGTTAAAAGCTATGTTTAAATCTACTTGTCCTGGCTTTCAGCACTCTATATCGTCTTCCTGATGGTAGGATCTCAAACAACGAGTGGCCTGGATGTGAAGGGTCTCTCAAGATCTTTGTGTCTTCCTTCTACATCCCATGTTGTACAAATCCTCCAATGAGGGAAGAGAACATCCGCTGATCTTTTGTGCCCTTTTTATCACTCTTTGAGTGCCCTTTTCTCCGCCTCTGTACAACTCCTAAACCACACACAGAGGCAATAGGATAAAATGCTCTCTATAGAGCTTCGATAAAAGGCAACCAACAGACTCTCTGGCAGTTGTTGTGATCTTAAAAGTCTTAAAAATACAATCGTTGATGAACCTTTTTTCTAGGGCTAAAGTATTTGCCCCCATGTTAGATCTTGTTTCAGGGTGATACCTAGAAACTTACATTCTGCCACCTGTTCTACCAAAACACCATCGATGTACAACGGCTGGATGTCCGAACTGCTCTTCCTGTAATCCACTATGAATTCCTTTGTCTTATTTATATTAAAAATAAGATTGTTTACTTTGCACCAGAGGGACAACTGATGAACCTCATCCCTGTATGCAGACTCATCATTATCAGAAATGAACCCCACCAACGTTGTATCATCTGCAAACTTAATGATCTTATTACTCAGATGAATAGAGGTGCAATCAGACATATAAATAGTGAATAAAAGTGGACTCAATACACAGCCCTGAGGAGTGCCAGTATTGAGAATCTTTGCAGAAGAGATATGTTCATTCATCCTAACCCTTTGTGAACAATGTGATAAAAATTCAGAATCCACCAACATATAGAGTCTGGTAGCTTCAGATCTTCAAGCTTAGACATCAATCTGTGGGGTAATATTATGTTGAAAGCAGAACTAAAATCAACAAATAATATTCTGACATACGTTCCTTTTTCTCCAAATGAGATAGGGCAGTATGAAGAACAGTATAGGGCAGTATGAAGAACAGTATATAACAATAGGACTTTGTTTAGCTATTCTTCCTACTGCACCCTTACCCACAGGATGTCTTTATTCTAATGCCTCTCCACAGGCAGTCAACATTCATGAATGGATTAATTTGTCAGCTACTCTGCCTAGAAACATTTATCCTTATCAGTCTGCATTAGAAGATCTGATTATTAAAGGTCATAAACGAGCCTTACATCTTACAGGACAGGATCTCATTAGCATAGCTTTCACTCATACAAAAGTTGAACATGAGCATTTGATGATGATTTCAGAATCATATCAGATAGCCTTTTCTCAATATGTGGGAAACTTATTATATTCTTTACCCAAGGATCCTAGAATAGTGGTTACTACTACTTTAAATCTGGTCTTTTCTTTCATTTTTGTGCGAAATCCTATTTCTAAAGCTCTTATTTTTTACTGATGGCTCACCTACAAGGGGTGTGGTTGTCTGGCAGATTCAACAACAACGGTATTCTAAATTTACTGCCATGCAGACTTCAGCTCAACGTGCTGAGCTGGCTGCTGTGATTTTAGCTTTACAATTGTTCAATGACCAACCTATTAACTTGATTGTTGATACTTAAAATATGTGTATTTAGCTATGCAATCTCTTCTTTTTTCTTATTGTGCTCTCTCTTTGGATAAGAATTTGTTATCCTTGTTTTTATCTTTAAAGAATAGTTTGGAAACTCGCTTGTATTCTTTGTATGTAGAACACATTCGGAGTCATGCTCCCTTTACTAATGCCTTGACTGAAGGAAATCAGAAGGCAGATGAATCCTTAAAGGATGTTGCATCTTTGTTTGTTGATCCTGTTGATAGCCATTCTTGTTTTCATCAAAATGCCAAATCGCTTGCAAAGCAATTTAAAATTTCATTATCTCAAGCCCGGGATATTGTCCATGCTTGTTCAGCTTGTCAGCAACTGGCAGTTCCCTTTCCAGTGTGTGTCAATCCACGAGGAACCCAAGCTAATCAAATTTGGCAAATGGATGTAACTCAATTTTCAACCTTTAAGCCATACTGTTATCTTCACACGTCTATTGACACTATTCACATTTTCTTGGATTACTGTTTTCTTTGGATTACTGTTTAAAAACATGAATGTACTTCAGATGTTATTTCTCATTGCCTATCCTCTTTTGCTGTAATGGTTTGGCCTTCCAAGTTGAAAACTGACAAGGGCCTCGCTTATATTAGTAAGGAATTTCAAACCTTTTGTCAGAAATGGAATATTACTTTAGTACATTAGTTATAACTTTAGCTATAACTTTAGTACTTTAGTTATAACTCTCAGGGTCAAGCTATAGTTGAGCAAGCTCATCGTACTTTTAAGGCATTGCTTCAAAAACTGAGTCTGGCCCTTACCATCTGTGAAAGATTCAAAATCTCATTGCTATAGCATTATATACTTGGAATTATTTAACCTTTTTAGATTCTCTTGCAGACTCACCTGTTAATTTACATTTTTGAACTACTGAATCTTTAGCAAGGCCTTTGGTAAAGTATCACCAAGCTCCAGATCCAACCTGGAAAGGCCCTACACTGCTGATCACCTGGGGTTGTGGTTATGCTGCCATGGAAGATCCTTCTACTGGACAAGCAGTGTGGGTTCCAGTGTGCTGTGTTTGTCTGTATCATGGCATGGCATCAGGGCCTTCACAACCTGATTCAGGATTTCAATCTTCATCTGAACACAGAAGTCCGGCTTCCAAGAAGTCCGCCCGCAACCCATCACTTGGGGCCAGGTTAAATCTACTACATATCAAGCTCAACAACAACTGCAACAGGCCTCATTACCTCAGACTCCTGAAAATCTTGTTGCTGCTGTTTTTGCTATTATTACTGCTAATTCTGTTACAATTTTACTTTGTATTTTCTTGTTTATGGTTAGTGGTGTTTCTGCTCAAAATGACACTTCTGTGATTTGTCTTAATCCTAATTTGTGGGTTTGTCATGCACAATACATGTTTATGACCCATGGCACAAATATTACTTTATACTATGAGCCCACAATGGCATTTGGTCAAATTTCTTTTACTCCTAATTTGATCATGTCTTCTACATTTATTGTCTCACAACTACAATCTATTTCACACTCCTGGCTATTTTCTAAACCCCCTATGCAATTGAATTCTGTCCTTGGCGTTACTTGAAAGTTAGTCAATTTACAAGAGGTCTTTGTTTCTGTTGTCACACTAGAAACACTTGGCTTCATAATTGGCCTGATTATGATGCTGCTCAGCACATATTAAAAAAACCAGGGAATTATAGTTATTGTTCTAACTACTATTGGTTGCCAGGTACCTTTAATTCTTCTTTGTATGGACTTAATATAGCTCCTGATATGTATCCTGACAATTTTCCTATTTTTAATGCCTCTGATCACTCTAATATGCGCTGGTTGGCAGATTAAAGATCCTGATATGTGATTCTTTTTTGATAAATAAGCTACTAATGTTCATCCTCAGAATTTTTCACTCTTTGAATAAAACTATTGAGGATGAGCTTGCCAATTTACAATCATATATTCAAAATAATATCCATGCTCAGTACTCACCTTTTCAGTGGCTAACTAATTGGCTCCCTGATTGGTCTTGGCTCAGAGTTTTTCTTTTATGTTATAATTATTATTATTGTACTAATTGTAACCTGTTCTTTTATTCAATGTATTCTAAATTTATTCGCATTGTTTTGTCCTGCTTTCCTCTCTCTTAATTCTCTACAATTGAGATACATTCATAAATCTTTGAATCCTCCATTTAAAATAAAAAACGAGGATATGTAGAGTTGTAATTGCAGGAATGCTCTTATCTTGGATGGCAAACCTCAGATTAAGAATGTTTACAAGTAATTACAACTCAGGCAAACAAAGTCACTAATGTAAAGGAGGATTAGAGAGAGGAAGTAAACATATGTTAGACTTTAACTAGAGATAATTAATTGTGTTAATTACTATATAATTAACGAAAACTGAGCAGAAACTAAAGTTAACCAATGTTAGAGGTTTACTAAAAATGTGTATAAATGTAAGACTAGACTCCAATAAAGTCATCATGATTTATTTGATCATGATCAAACACCTCGACTGCCTCGTCATTACAACACAATGTAAAATTGGGCCAGGTTTTATTTTAATTTAGCCTGGAAGAAGATTGTTATTAAGAGTTTTATTATCTTTTCCCAACGAGAAATGATTTCAAAAGCCAAAATAAAAAAAATAAAAAACTCACTGCAAATCAGATTCCTCTAAATCAGGGGTATCAAACTTGTGGTGTCACATCGTCATCACATGACATATTGGGACTTTTTCCCCCTTTGCTAAACTGGGGGTGGGCATGGCCAGCACATGACGAATCCGGTCTGTGGGCCGGGAGTTTGACATCCCTACTCTAAATCTATGGTTCAATAGTCCTTGGCCATCAGCTAGGAAAAAAATAAAATATTTCAATTGAGCTTGACTCCTAGTGACCTCTTGGAGACATCCCAAGATGGTTGAATACCTGGGATATCTCACCAGCCTACCATCCAGGTATTAACCAAGTCTAGCTCTGATTACTTTTCAAGATCAGTTGGGTGTTTGCTGTGCATGCTCTGAGAACCTTTGGTCTTCATTTAGAAGGGTGTGAACTGTCTACTCATACCTTTGAGACTAACTCTTGCTGAAATCAGAGGAACCTATTTCTCAGGAGACATGGATTTAACCACTGGTGCGATTCAACCGATGTATCAATTGGTTCGGTGAGCACGTGCATGCACAGTGTTTAAAAAAAAAAACATTTTCAGCTCTAATACTTACCTTCTACTGAAGCTCCTGTGAATAAAACAGCTGAGGTGTGGTAAACTCTAAAAAAAATGAAATATAGCACAGGAAAGAGCAAGGATGGATGGGCAGGGCCAAATGCTCATCGGAACTACCGGTTCGCCCGAACTGGTCTAAACCGGTAGAATCCCACTCCTGGATTTAACTCATGCTATATATGATTTCTGCTTGCAAATTATAGAATTTACCATCTTGTGAGAGTGCTGGGCCTATTGGGAATGCTGAGTTTCTCAAAGACTGGTGACCACAGAGAGGTGGTGAGTGACTTGTCCATTTCCCAAAATGGATGCCACATGAGCATTGCCAGTCACAAAACAGTTGTTTACTAAAAAGAACGCTGATGAAGATATCTCACAATCTTTTCTGTCCCTCCAAGATCTCACCTGTTTTCTCTCCCTCTATATTTCCAAAACATTGGTCCAAGTCAGCTCTCACTGCTATTTCTTAGTGTGCTATGAAACCCAAAAGTATCCTTGGATATAAAGAAAGACATGGCTGCTGTGTGAAATTTACTTATTTCATTAAGGTCACATTAAAAAAAAAACTCAGGTGAAGCACATTAGGAATTATGTTTCCTGAGACATCTGGAAGGCAACAAATTGTGAGATTTAGCACTCCTAGACCTCTATATGAATTTAGTAGTATCCAGCAAGATGGAGGTATCTGGCTTAGCTTCAATTGCTTACTCTAATTCTATACAATGAGATGTTTTTGTTATCCATTTCTTTATCATATGATCAATACTGTATGCATCAATGGCCCATACTCTGCCAGACCAAACTAAGTGTAACTCACATCCTGCCAGGTGTATGGGATTAGAAATCTCTGGTGCTTAAAAGAACGCCCTATTAGTCACCATTATTCTTCAAAACTGTAAAGCGAGAATCAAATGATATTAACAGCATAGCACAATTCATAAAACAATTTTGTGTTTAAGTAACAGGAAACTACAGACCTGTAAAATGAGAATGAAGTGTTTTTGGGCTTTCTCATTGAATCTCCTAGAGGAGGAGGCCTGTGACATTGATACCCCATGAGTAAAACCTCAGTGATTTCTTAGCACCGCTTACTCTGTTCCATAAATTAAATTAGACCCAGGGATTTTTAAAATAATATAAATAAAATAAAATTGAATCCTTCAAGGTACAAAATAATCAAAGAGGAAATGAAAAAATAAAATCAGAAACAATACCCTGAAGCAGTGCCAACTTCATAAGGAACGATAAGGAACTTTTTTCTAAAAAAAAATATATATATATATTTTAAAAGCACAGCAATACTGAATTTTCCCACTAACCTTTAAAATAAAGAAATCAAAGATCAGGCTGTGGTTGCCAATATACTTAATGATTGTTTTTTTTAAAAAAAAAAAATGGGGAAAGTCTAACAGCTGACTTTTCCCCTCAGAGAGGTCAACCATGTTCCTCAATGCACCTATATTTCAAGATGACAGGGTAGAGGGCTGTTCTTAGGTTCTGCCTTTTTGCCAATGATGAAGGGACATTTCCCCCTCCTTCTTCCACCCACCGTGTACCAATCATTGCTGCCTCATAGTTAATTGAATCACCCATTACACTAGTCTGCTTCAAACACAAAACAGATCCTTGCAGAATCAGAAACATTTCTTTGTACACAATCCACCACCAACCACAACACAGCTCTGGTTTGCTTGTGGCACATGGAAAGGGAAGGAGTGGAGAGAAAGAGGCAAGAAATATATTGTATTTCTTAATTCCAGTCCTTCTCTGTCTCTTTTGGTAAGTAAACTAACCCCAGAGCTATTGTATATCATTATGAGGTGAGAGCTGAAATCTAGCAGGCTGCTGAGAAATGGAGAGGGTGGGAGTCCTCATTTGTTCTGGAGTTATTTTATACAGTAAGGCTGTTTCTAATCAACCTCACTGCTCTTTCGGTGATGATGAAGAAGTAACTTTTATTTGCATATAGTATCATAAAATGTTTGAGACACTTTCAATTGAATTTGATAGATGAGGAGAGACTTGGCCTGTAGAACCGCCAAGAGTCAGACTCGACTGAATGGATAATATCATCATCATCATAAAATAAAAGGTACTCCTGCCCAGCCACTCCTCAGTGTAGGATCCATTACAGCAGGGGTGTGGAACGATTTTCTGACTTGTGGACTTCAACTCGCAGAATTCCTGAGCCAACTATGCTGGCTCAGGAATTTTGGGAATTGAAGTCCACAAGTCAGAAAAGGGCCATTGTTCCCCAAACCTCTGTGCTACAGCATCTTTGACCAATGGCTACGCAACCTTTGTTTAAAGGCTTTTAGTGAAAGAGAAGCTTGGTCCATTGACTGACAGCTCACTTGGTTGAGAAAGTCTTCAGGAAGCCTCAATCTGCTTCCACGTAGTGTTAACTCTTCAATTTTTATTCTGCAGACACCATCTATGAGTGAGGCAAAACACAACCATCAAATCATGACTGTGGGAACAAAAAACAAACTAGTCAACACAATGGCAGAGTGTCAAATCAGAGCCCATAATGGAAATTTCCTGGTTGTGACAGATGAAGAAAACAATTGTATTTGCAATTTAGATATTTGTTTGTAATCTTCCCGTTAAGATTTCAGATTTTATATTCTATATTTTTTTTGTATTTTACCATTTTTTAATTGAAATATGATGTCAATGTGCCCTATGATAAATAAATCTTTTGTGTGAACTAAATATATCTAGATCCTTTAACTATTCTTCACAAGATTTAATTTTAATCTGTAACTTCTTAGCAGCTTTTCTCTTAAATTTTGCTTGTCCTTTTTGAACTGTGGTGCCCAGAACTTGATACAGTACTAGAAGTCAAGTCTATCTGGAACAAAATATGATGGAATAATATTTCTCATTATGTAGACTCTTATGCTCCTATCAATACGCCCAAAAGTAGCATTTATCTTTTTAGCAGCTGCTTTACTTAGCAGGCTCATGTCCAACTTGTGGGCCACAAGGACACCCACATCTCTTGAATGTGTATTCCCGCCAAGCCAACCCTCTTGTGCTTTACTTTTTTCCTACCTTGGAATATAGTCATATTTTCACTCAAATTTGTCCAGATCTTTTTGAACATTCATTTTCTTTCACCTAAAGTATTAGCCATCTGTCTTATAAAGCAACAATGCTTTGTGTCCCCTGTAAACTCACTGTCAGGGCTCCGGCAGTTATCCCCATTTAAATCATGAGTTTTGAGCCGAACTTCCAAAACTTAAAGATTTATTAGGAGTAAATATGCCGGCACTGCCGACTCTGAGACATATCATTCATGGTCACCCTTGACCCTGGTTTTCCCCCACCCCCGGGTGTATCATAATTCATATTCTCCAATGGGACACATCCATAGCCAAGAGTCATCAATCATACTCTCCAGTTAGAATTTTGCACGGCAGAAACTTCGGTCACCTAGAAACTATCTTTGAAAACATTTATGGAATGCAAGCTGCCCACTGCTCCCCCCTCCCTTTCTGTTGGCAACTCTAAAAAGACCATAGAAATATTTTATGAGTTGACACTCATATGGCTTCACCTTGAGCTTACTTAAATGACTCTTTTGCTACACCCTTTTCCTAACCCCCTTGTGGTAAAACAATGGCTGTTTTCTCCAGGTGATCTTTTTATATTGTGTGGATTGCTTAAATTGTACAATGCCCAGAGTTGTAATGGAACTGGCTGACTTAGATATTTAATACAAAAAAAGAGGGTATTCCCTCTATGTCATTAATAAAAAATGTTGGATGGCCCAGGAGCACAGGAGAAAGCCCTAGAGCACACCACCAAATACTAGTCTCCAAACTAGAGCTTCATGGCAGGCCACCTTCACAGTGTGGCTCTTGAGTGTATGTGATTGATGGAGGCCCAGGTTTCTTCTACAATGTTCTGGGAAGGTGCTTCCTGATTCTCTTGCTTTTTTGTGTTTGCCTCTGCCAAAGGAGTTATTTTTGTTCTTTGGTGCTGTTTTCATTTGTCCGCCATTTCTGGAGAGCTTCAGCTATTCCATTCAGGAACCTCTCTCCTTCTCTGATATATTTCAGGGTAGAAACCTTTTTCTCAAGTTCCTTTCTCTTTTCTTCCAAGGATGGAACAAAAGTTGCACTTGCAGCAAGTGTAGCTTGAGTCTGCTTCAGAAAAAAACAACACACCAAATGTTTCATACATTTTGTAGGGCACAAGGGATACTCCCCTTCTGTCAATGTCGCTTATAGCCTGGCTTGTTAATTCCCCTTGTAAAATCTCTCTACAGATCTTTCCTGTTTAACAATCCCAGGCACCCAGGAGCTTCTCTGGTTGAAGACTAGCCTGGATTAAAAGTGAGGAGGGGAGGGGAGGGAACAAAAATAAGAAAAAATAGAAGGGGAAAATTTATAACAAAGAAAGCTGGTCTGGGTACCAGCAGGAGCTGTCCTTAATACAAGCAGAGCCCCTTATCTCCATGATCATTTTTAAAACCATTTTTAAACCTTTTATTTCTCAGTATAATAGCTCATGTCACCAGAAAATTTCAACAGTTAAAATTATTTACGGAAGGTAAGTTCAGTGGCAGCACTGCAATAGCCTGAATGGTGCGCCATTTATCCTGGCTACAATCAATATCACTGTGGAGGAGCATATATTTTATTAAGAGGAGAAAGTGAGAATGAAAACAAATGATTCTGGAACCAAACCAGGAAAACTTCCAGAGAACCAGAAAAGGAGGCAATATGTGGGCTATAGCAGCTGCTTGAGAATCTGATTCTCTCTCTCTTTCTCTCTCCTACAGGAATACAGAATCAACAAACACCTAAAAGAGTCTGTGTCAGAGGTGGCATTCAGCAGGTTCTGACCAGTTCTGGAGAACCGGTAGTGGAAATTTTGAGTAGTTTGGAGAACTGGTAGTGGAAATTTTGAGTAGTTTGGAATACCACTTTTGACTGGCCCCATCCCCATCTATTCTCTGCCTCCCGAGTTCCAGCTGATCGGCTGGGTCTTCTTTTGTTGCCCTGCACAGGAGAATGGAACTAGAAAGCAGGTTAGTGGGGTGGGGAGAGAATGGGGATTTTACAGTATCCTTCTCCTGCTATGCCCACCAAGCCACGCCCACCAAGCCACACCCACAGAACTGGTAGTAAAATTTTTTGAATCCCACCACTGGGGTGGGCGTGCGGCCCTTGAGGGGCATCTCTGCTGCTCTGAGGCTGAGGGGGTGGCAGAGGTGCACACATGCAGCAGTGGCAGTCCTGGTATATCCGCCCACCCTGCCCTCTTGGAATGTGGCCGCTGTCGTAACTGCTGGGAAACAAAATAAACAAACCAAGTCCAGCTGCCGCCCCATCGCTCGCTTTCTGTCTTCTCACGCTGTCCCTGTCAGACCAGGTGTGTGTGTGTGTGTGTGTATGTATGTGAGAGAGAGAGAGAGAGAGAGAGAGAGAGAGAAGAGAGAGAGAGAGAGAGAGGAAGGAAGGAAGGAAGGAAGGAAGGAAGGAAGGAAGGAAGGAAGGAAGGAAGGAAGGAAGGAAGGAAGAGAAAGAAAGAAAGAAAGGAAGAGAAAGAAAAAGGAAAGCAAGAAAGAGGAAGGGAAAGAAAGAAAGAAAGAAAGAAAGAGGAAGAAACAGAAAGAAAGAAAGAAAAATAGGAAGAGAGAGAGAGAGAAAGAAAAAGAAATAGGGAGAGAGAAAACTGTGCTATTTTTAATTGTTCCATTAGTTATCATATATTAATATTTTACACTGTCCATATACCTAGAGTGATTTTACTGCCTCCTTTTGCCTATTTGCCTTTACTGCCTATTTTTCAGGGTTTACATGCATTGTATGTGTATAGTCCAGAACATAAATACAGGTGTATTTAACAGGTGTATTTAATATAAATACAGGTGTATTTAACAGAGTTGAAAGGGACTAGGGAGGTATTCTACTCCAACCCACTGCTCAGGCAGGAAAATTTTGAGGATGCCAAACTCTGAATAGAGGTCCTGGGAAAGGTGTCAGAATAACAGAGTAACACTTAGAAGGGACCTTGGTGGGAGCTCAATACCATTTCAGAGAAATGGCTGTTCAATCTTTTCTTAAAAACTTCCAGTGATTGAGCACTCAAAACTTCTGGAGACAAGCAGTTCCCCCGGTTAATTGTTCTCACTGTCAGGAAGTGTCTCCTTACTTTTATGTTGCTTTTCTCTTTGTTCAGTTTTCATTCTTCTGGTGCTTTGGAAAATACATTGTCCCCCCCCTCTTTATGGCAGCCCCTTAAAAGCCTGTTGCCACACTCTTGGGCAAAGCATGTGAGCCATTTCCTCCTTTCAGTGGTCCATGAAAGTACATCTATAGTACATAGATAATAAAATCAAAAAAAGGTGAACATCATTTTTACAGAACTATAGATATGTTGAGGCTGGGTATGACAAGGAATGGCTGGGAGGGGAGAGGCCAGGCGAGGCACCCCTTGACGTGAGTGACATTGAGTTGGCCACACCCACCCAGTCACATGACCACTGAGCCATACACCCGCCAGTCATGTGACCACCAAGCTACGCCCACCCAGTCACATGATCACCAAACCACACCCACCCAGTCACATGGCCACTAAGCCACACTCACCCAGTCACATGACCCTAGGCTATGCCCACCAAATAAGTCACGCCCACAGAACTGGTAGTAAACAATTTTGAATCCCACCACTGCTTGGTAGGCCTCACATTTGTGATCCATTTGTCCATGCTAAGGACATTTCCCAAGTCCTCTGGCATACTGCATAACAGCACCTCTGGTGTATACCTTCATATATTTCCCTGTACAGTACCTTTCCCTAACAAGAGTGGTGTCCAGAAATTGTTTTCTCATCATCTGTGAAGAGAGAAAGACATCTGCAGATAAAATGCAGTCAGTTTTGTTTCCTGCAGTCTTAGGAGAGTACATTTGACATTTTATTTTAAAATGCTACATCAGATGTTAGTGCACAGACAGAACAGTTTGATCCCAAAAAAGTAAATAAGACTTGTTAATTCTTGGTTGATGGACTACCAGGAAATGCCAGGGTTATTGACTAGAATGGGAAGTTGGGGAGGGGGAACCCTCAGAAAAAGGCAGGGGCAAACCATTTCCATATTGCTTTCTAGTTTAACTACTTGGATGAATTCTGAAATCCCCATAGTCAAACTTGATAACAAGACTGTTTACTTTAATAATGACAATTATGATTGCTAATAAAAGCTTTTAATAAGTTTGAAAAGTGTGAGGTTAAAATACGATTGAAGACTTGATCTTAGTTCTGTTAGAAATATGTTTCCATGTAAAATTCTTTTACAGGTAGTTCTCGAGTTATGAATGTCATGGAGCCTGCCCATTCCATTTGTAACCTGAGGATTCATTGGAGTGAATCTCGTACATTGAACAAGATCACTCCCTGCTGTCATCCACGCATTTGATAATTGACTATGCGGCTTGTTAAGTGTACATGTTGTATCTCGGGTAGGGACAGCCATTGGGAGGGGGACTAATGATGGAACAGGCCACCTACTTTAGACCAACCAAGATTTCCCCCAATCCACAGATATTTCATTCTCCCTCCCCTGGGGTCCCCGTGATTGCTTTCACCCATCCTCCCCGCTTCCATCCTGCCACGCAGGGTGACTTACCTTATGAAGATCTGTCTCCTCTCCAGCCTGTTTCTTTGCCTGCTTCCTCCTTTCTTGTCATCAAAGGGTTTGATGAGGCTTCTGGTGACAAAAAAGGAGGCCTGGAGGGCCTTCCAGGCCTCCTTTTTCATTGCCAGAGGCCTCATCAAGCAAATTGCTGGTGAGAAAGGAGGCCTGGAAGGCTGCATGCAGCCCACTGGGCTTCCTTTCTCATCATCAAAGTGCTTGAGAATTGCATCCCTTTAGGCTTCATTCAGCCTTTTTCAAAAAGCCTTTGCCAATAGGAACAGAGATTCAGAGGGACATGCCCACTCCTGATGCCAACAAACACTTTTTGCAAAGAGCTGCCAAAACCTATCAGAACGCAATCTCCCTGCAGCTTCAGCAAGGAAACAGCAAATGGAGGGCTGAAGGATTGAGGCCTTCCCTCTGTTTGCAAATGTCCAGGCCTCAATTTGCAGAGAATAGAGGCCTAACGTGCACGATCACATGAGATCAGTAGCATGAGATCTTGCGCTAATGATCTTGCATGACCTTGTGGTACATTAGGCCTCTGTTCTTTGTGAATGCATCAAAAGCCTGAAGCAATGAAGCAGGCAAAAAAAGTGACAGATAGGAGATCTTCACAAGGTAAGTGAGTCTCCACAAGCAGAGTGCCTGTGAAGACCCTTCCCGGTTGGGGGGAGAGAGACAGCTTAGGCAGGGTGAATGTTGCAGAGCCTCTGCGGTCGTTTGTAAGAGCAAACAACTGCCATGGTGCTGCAATATTCATAAGTTTGGGACTTGTTCGGAAAGCTAGGGGGCACTTATTGTGTAACTTTGAATGTTCACTAAGAGAACACTCATAACCCGGGGATTGCCTGTATTCTGGACAAATAAAAAATGATAATTTTGTCTCTTTATTTTCAGTTGGGCATAAACCTGAGCACTGGTCGGTCTATAGAAGATATCTTGAATTTTATCTGCTTGAATCAAAGCTAACAGAATTTCATGGTATGCTTTCTCTACCACCTATTTCTGGGGATATTATTGTGTATCAGTAACATTCTTTAGGTTTGTAAGTGTGTTGCAATATACAACAATAAATGGACGCTAATGTTGCAATGGTCAACCTTGTAGAAGTGCTGGATGGACAGTTTGGTGTTGCTATGTGATAAAGTGCTGACTGTGTGGGAAAAATACTGGCTGAAGAAACGAAAGTTATATGGGAAGAAAGTAATTGGGCAGGGCTAAGAGTGGAGGTGATAAGACCCCAGCAATGGTATAGTTTTTGCATTAGCATAATTATGTAGATTACCTTATAAGGAAAATTTCCTTGTTCCTGCTAGACGCTTGCAAGCAACCTAATAAAAGGAGGTACCTGCCCTTTGTTCAAGTGCCTTCATCCCGAGTAAACATTGTGAGTGTTTATTTATTTACCATGAGAGGCCCAGGGCTCTGAACTCAGACCCTGCCGCGCCAGGGTGCGGGCAGCAAAAAGCCACATAAGTGAAAATGAACTTTCAACACATTTAAATTTTATTGTATAACCAGGTGCATTCCTGATGCTTAGCTTCCCTCAAGATTATTGGACCAAAGAATTACGAATTCCTAAAATCAAAGAGAGAAGAATTTCAAGAATACCTTCAGGCAGGAGAAAATATCTTTTGTATTTATAAATCAATGGAATTATGTATATTTCCTAATACACAATTGTCTGATGTACCTGATTGATGGATTGATTGACAGATTACACTTCTATAGCTGCCCACCTTTCAACCAACTCTGGGCAGCTCCCAATCAAAAATTAAAAAAATTATAAAATCATTTTAAAAACTATAAAACTCAGCCAGCTAAATTATAAAACATTAAAAACAACAGAAATCCGGTGCTAGTCAGTGCTAATGTGCTGTCATCTTATGTGGGGGAAACGCTTGGGGGAGGGAAAGGACAGATCTTCAAAGCTTTTTGGAAGACCAGGAGGGTAGAGGCCTGCTGAACTTCAGGCAGCAGAGTGTTCCATAAGGCAGAGGCTGCCATGAAACCCTACTAGCTCCCATCGGATCATAATATTTGGGGGAAGCGACAAGGAAGATGCCCACCCTATCTGGCCTGATAGGATGGGTGGATGTCCTTATAGGGAAAGGCAGCCTTGCAGATATCCCTGCCAGGTGCCATTTAGGACTTTAAAGGTGATGAACAGCACCTTGCATTGCATCTGGAATGAAACTGTCAGCCGGTACAATTCACATAACAGGTGTTACATGGACAAACAAGGGCCTCCATTACTGTGCGCAATGCTGTATTCTGAACCAAGTGGTTTTCAAGGGCAGCCCCATCTAGACTGCTTTGCAGTAATCTATCTTTTCTCGGTATAATTTACTTATTAAGAGTTTAAATTGTCTTTGCTAAAGAGAAGGTCATTAGAGTCTACCTTTTTGTTTTCCTCACAGAAACTTTCACAACATCCAGAGCTAAGCAACAGCCAACTTTTGGCTGACTTCTTATCCCGTAATGGTGGAGAGACACAGTTTCTTGATAAAATACTGCCTGATGTAAATTTATGTAAAGTCCATTTATATTAATTGTAATCAGTTTTTTCTCTTCCATGGTTATATTTTGTAGTTAGGTTTAGCAGCTCTCGTAGATCTTAGTTCCTGTTGTTCTTTGGCTTCCATCTTTCCACCTACTGCACCTTCTTCTTTTTCAATCGCCATTTGGCAGTCCTCTTGGAATTCAATTAGTGAGATTTCTTTTTCTGCCTCTTCCTCTTTCCCTCCAAAAAATTCTGTATAAAATAATTCCACTTTCTCAATTGAGTCAATTCTATGTCTCTGTTCTTGCCATGTGAATATTAAACCTTCTGGAATCAGCCCTCTTTTTTAAGTAGCCCTCTTTTTAAAGTAGCATTTTAGTCAGGAATCGGTATTCTCTTCTCATCTCTCTCACTCTTCTGGGTATTTGCTTCAAGACCACAATCTCCTTGTCTTTATATTTCAATGTTTTCTTTTTTGCCATTTGCAATATTTGCGTTTTAATGGCTTTCTTTGTAAATCTAATGTGAACTTCTCTTGGTAAGCTATTTCTCATCACATATCTTGTGAAAACTCGATAAACCTCATCTATTCCATCCATCATCTTCTCTTGAGTTATTTCCAAAGCTTCAGCCAGTATTTCTATCATTATCTCAGCTAAGTTTTGTCTTTTTTGTTCCTCTACGTTTTGGAATCTAAGATAGAATTCTGATCTATCCATCTCCCATCTCAACATACCACTTTTATCTTGTTCAACCACCGTTAATCTATTATCAATATCTCCAATCTTCTTGTCTCTTTGTTTATCTTCTTCTTCAATTTTTTGGAATCTCTCATCATACTTCAACATCATTTGTTGGATGTTCTCCACTTTTTCATCGGTTTTCCCTGTTCTTTATTCAATGTTCTCTGTTCTTTGTTCAATGTTCTCTGTTCTCTGTTCTTTGTTCAATGTTCTCTATTCTCTTTTAATATTCTCTGATCTTGCTTGAATATTTTGAATTCCTTGCATAATCATCTGCAGAGTCACTTTTTCTTGCTTTAACATTGTCTGTATTGAACATTGTTCTCCAGATGGTGGAGAGGAAGAAGTAGAAGTTGAAGAACCAGGAGCTGTAAATTTCCTACTCATTTTAAGCAATTCAAAATCTTCAGGTTCTTCTAAACCTTAATCCAATTGTGAAATAACCAATTGTAGTTCGAGTGCATAAAAATAAACCAGAAAGGTAGATGAAAAAACAAAGGAGAAAAAAAGGCTATTCCCTTAGAAAAAGGAAACATTAATACTAAAGCTTCCCCTTTAAAATAAAAAGCAAGCGTAGAGATTGGACTTCCAAAGAAAGAAAAAAACAAAGACAAGCTCCAACAAAGCCAAAGATCCAAATAGCTATTGCAAAAAAAAAAAAAAAAGACAAAATGAAATAAAATAAAGCTGGTGAAGAGGGATAGCACAACTTAGAAAAAGTAAAAAGAGCACACTGCACTTTGTTTAATTATCCAAGGCTCTTATTATAACTCTCTTCTCTAAAAACGTATCACCTTTTTTTCCCCCTAAGTTTCAACACCAGACTCCAGCTGTTGATAGAAACCCAGAAGAGCACCTGCAATAATACTCTCCCATGCTCTTCCCTCTATCTTATCAAATAGCAATGTCCTTGAAAAAAAGTCTCAGTTCTTTCTTTCTCAGCTTTGTCTGGTCACAGGAGAAATAGAATATTTCCAAGCCTCTAGTTGGCAGCGTTACAAAGTTTCTTTGCTTTCACTTGCCCCCTCCTTTTCCAAGCAAAATATAATAAGAATTAATAAAAAAAGAAAAAGATATTTAAAAAAAGAAATAACTAAAAGGGAGTCTCTAGCCTAAAATGTTACAAAATCAAAAAGGAGAAAAAAAATAGATGGAAAAGAAAAAACCAGTCCAGTTTCAAAATATAAGATCATGTATAGAAAATCCAGCAATGAGAAAAAAACATTACTTTGACATTCCTGTTTAAAATCACCGCTTAATCACTTCTGTCAAAACTTTTATAGATTCTTTCTTTTCCTTAGGGTGTCCTTTCAGATCTTAGAATAAAGAAAAAGTTCTCACCAAACCGGCACACTCTCTCTTTCATTCTCTTTCATTTCAGAGCTGTTCCAACTTCAGCAGCTTTAATGGCTGACTCTTTACCGCTGGCAAAAAGAGCTTCTCCTGGATCTACCAGGGACTTTGCGGTATCCCTGGGATCAACAGGATGCGCTCTTCACTTTCTTTCTTTTTTTTGAACAGATTTTATTGGAGGATGCGCTCTTCACTTTCACCGTCTCTTCGGGACGGTTTAGATCCGATAGGACTGTCCAGGAGCAAAGATATCGGCAGCTATCTCAGACCTCCAAGATCGCATGCTGTATTGTCGCGACGCCAGCTCTGCCCTCAGTTTATTCTCAGTGTTTTAAAGAGAGAAGAAATGCAATAAATAAGCCACTTCAGTTTCCAGCTGGTGTGCAGCTGAGACACATCACACGGGATACCGAAACTGCTCCCTGCTTGCACTTCCATTCCTTTTAGCTACTCTCTCAGATCTGTGAAGTTCAGCTCTTTGCTCCCAAGTCTTCATTAACTGCCTCTGCCTAAGGAGTAAGGACTGAATGTCTGAGAAGACAGCTGAATGAATGTGAGGATGCTGATTTTCTTCCTCAAGTTCTCCAGCAAGGCCATAAGAGCCAAAAACTAAGTAAATGCAAAATTTGCATTTGCTAATTTTCAGTATATAGATTACATATCTAATCTGCTCCACTGACTTCCAGTTTGCTTTCAAGCACAGTTCTTATCAATCACCTAAATATCTTGAATTTTCCATCATGTAAAGAATTTAGATTGGGGAGGTAGGGATTTCATTTTTGAAGCAGCTCCCAAGTGTAGAAACCTCAAATGAGAAAAATGCCCTGCACAGCTCCTTAGGCATTTTAGCCTAGCTGTTTGGGCACTTTCTTAGTGGATTGCATTCAAAGAAATTGACCACATGGAACTTTCTGAAGACAGAAAGCTGCCAGGATTTAAGTTTTGCTCTGAAGTGGTGAAGTGGTGAGCAACGTGCAACCAGATAAAAGAACTTGATTTTTTCTTCACAACCCTGAGAAGTAGAAAGAAAGTGTCCTCGCGTAAGAATAACACAGTGGCGAACAGAAAAAAAAAAGAGGAAAATACAAGGTAAACAAAATTGGTTCATAAAAAGCTACAATGAAATAAACTTTAGATAATATAAATTGGCATTAATTTGGCATTGGATTCAATGCTAGACTTGCCGGGAATTGGTTAATATTAAGAAAATTAATTGTGGAAATGGTTGGAAATTAATGTTCAATATAATTAAAAGAGAAAAGAAAAGGACTTTAAAAAGTGGAAAGTGATACAGAGCACCATCTAATGGTCAAAGACTTTTTTTCCCTACAAAATTATATGGAAATTTACTGGACTTATAACTGTTATGAAATAAAAGACAAATAAAATAATAATGACCCTGAAAATTTTGAAAAAAAGGGGAGAAATTCTACTAAGAGGATATACAAATGCAATTTCCTGGGACTGTTGAGTGTTGATTGTGACAAAGAGACAGAAGGATTAACAAAGAAAATAAAGATAAAAGGAGACTTTTGGCAAGGATTGCAATAAAAGACTTTAAAAATTAATAACTTATTATAAAAATGGAAGAAATAAGCAAAGACTTTAAGTTTGAATTATAAATGGTAAAAGGAATGTTGAAAGAAAGAAGGGAATTATTGGAAATATTGGAAAAGAAAATAATGGCGATAGTTGAAGAACAAAGAAATTCCAGTGAGGTGGAGTTAAAGGAAGAAGAAAGAGGCTCAGACAGACATGGAGAACAAGAGACATTGCCAAAAGACATTAAAGGAATTAAAACTATGATATTGATGACAGACTTAATAAATAAAAAACACTCCCAGGATTAAACAAAAGAAGAAGAAATTATACAAGAAGAAACTTCAAAAAAGAGAATAGAGAATAGAGAGAGGGGGAGAGAAGATGGGTGAAATGTTAGAAGGAAAGAAGGAAAACCAGGGAAATTTAGAAAAGAGAAAGTTGGCTAAAATTAAAATAAATATTAAAGCCGAGAAATTTAGAGATAAGGGTTAGGGATTCTATAAGGGGGATACCACATGGAACATATATTGGTGTTTAATTTAAAACTTGTAGGGAAATATCTTAGGAATTTATAATTATATATATGAATATTAACTGTATATAAAATGTGTTGTTATGAACTCTTTTCTTTTTTGGAGGACCAAAACAAGGGAATGGAAATGAATTTTAAAAAAGATATGATTATCAATCATTATATGTAAAGTGAAGATAAAATGAGAGATATTAAGAAGTTATTTTAATGATTTATTGTAGGAGATATATACAGTTGACTATATATACAGTTGATTATTTAATGGATATTAGAATTGTATAATGAGAATATTCTATTATTAAAGTAGGGGAATGGAAAATACCATGTGGATCCCAAATATATTGGTTTTATCTATATTTTTACTCTTCTTAGATTGTTTATTATATATCGACTTAGAGAGAACTAAGGATAATAATGATGTGTAATGTAAAATAAAATAGGTAGTCAGCTGAAAAATGGAAATAATAGGGGATAAAGATTTGAAAACTTATGTATGGATGAAATGATGTTGATATTTGAATCAATGAACTGAAATATGAAATGCAAATTTATTTAAAGATGAGTGAAATGGATAATGATATGAGTTAATATTATATAAGGTTAATGGAAATGAAAGTATGACTATGTGTAAGTGTTATAACCTGGAACATGTTGCTCATGTGAAAGATGTATAAAATTTTAAAAATAAAAAACTTTTGGTGGAAAAAAAAGTTTTAGAAATGTATTTCCAAATATTGTTTCTGTATAACAGATGTGTGGCTGAGAGAGCAGCATAATTAATAAGCATAGCATTATTGTGTTTCTGCAGTTAATAGCAGGAACAATGGTCAAAGAATTAAGCGCTCCAGAATAGCAAATGTCATTAATTGGCTAAGTTAGGCCAAACCAACTGGTATTTCCAGAGTCAAGAGATTGGATGCGACCATAGAATGCTGTTTGTGTTAGTCATAGCCAATCTGTTTTACATTTGTAAATTAAGCTAATCTTGTATCAGAGTGAAGAGGGGGGGAGGAATTTATGAAATGGAAAGCCTGGGGATATGAGGAGGGATAAATGGGAATCTAGGCAATATATTTTTTGAATAACATTTTGCTGAGAAAATATGGGAAAGGAGGAAAGGAATGCAGGGAAAAAAGTAAAAGATAGAGATCAGGAATGGAGAACTTTAGAGATAGATAGATTAAATAAATGGTAGGTAGGGTCGGTCGGTCGGTAGGTAGGTAGATAGATGATAGATAGATGATAGTTAGATAGATAGATGATAGATAGATAGATAGATAGATAGATAGATAGATGATAGATACAGTAGATACAGTATATTTTGTAATTTGTTATAACTACTGTTTAACAGCTTACTGCTTTTTAAAAAAATAATGCAAGTTATTGAAATTGAGAATACATTTTAGCTAATTTTTGAATATTCTGATTATCAAATGAATGATAATTCTTTGATCTGCTAAATTTCTGCAGACCTTTCCATGTTAAGGTAATATTTAAAGAGTTCAAAATTGCAACTTTTCTTTGTATTTTATTTTTAGTTAACATATGTCCTACTGGATATTGGAATTCAAGAACTATTTCCAGAGTTGAATGGTAATAAAAACAAAAACAGATAGTAAAGAAGTATCTTTAGTATCTGTTTTTGTTTTTATTAATCATAAAAACAAAACAGATACTAAAGAAATAAACAAACACATAAATAAAAATGATTTTACTATTCATCTCGATGTTTCTTTAACTTACCAAAAGGGAGACAGGCAACTTCTTGTTATATTGATGTTATACATTATCTGTTTCTGCTTAAATCAATATATAGCAACATCAATGTAACAAGAAGTTGCATGCATACATAAATGGAATTTTTTTTTAAATAAGTGTTTTATTTTTTTTAAACAAAAACAAACATAAAACATAAACCATCTTCAGTTATATAGTGTGTTGGTTGGTACAAATCACTTGTGCACAATCTCTGCAGTCTTTCCCTTCCAATTTGCATTAATCCTTATATCATAAATCCACTGTATACATCTATATTATTACTATGATTACTTACTTACTAGACTACTAATATTACATCATTTTATGTGGGCAAATCACCATTTTTACTTAATCTACTTTATAATGTTCATTTCATCATCACCAATCTATTCTATAATAATATATCCTTACTTTACCTTACCTCTGTAATTCTATTATACTAGTATTATAAAGTATTATAAAATATTTCATAAATGAAAAAGCAAAGCAGAAACAAATATCAATAAGTACAGCAGTGTAACAGAAAAATTATTTAAATTTCTTTGTATTGACTTATTCTAATTTTGTTAATTATATCAACATGTTTATAATTATCAACCCTCTGTATTTAATTCATACACAGCAATGATCATTCTCCGCCTAATTTCTACCTCTTATCTCTATCCATTTCTGCACATTGTAAATTTTAATTTCATTTTCATCTATGGGGATCTCTTCATTTTTCCACTGTTGTGCAAACATAATTCTAGTCGCTGTTAACACGTGTAACATTAAATATGTATTGTACTCCCTTTATGTGGGTACCAACAAAAATATTTCTGGTTTTAAAATTTAAATCTATGTGTTGCTTTACCATTTTCACTAACCTGGACACTATATCCTCTTGAATAGCTACACTAGCAGTGCCCAATACTGAATTCATATATTCCAGCTTTTTAAACTGAGGAATAAATTTCAGAAAAAGAATTCAGTATTGCTCTGTGAATGTGCCTATCAATTCCATTTGTAATCTAACTTCTTAGATGATTTTGTACTATTATCTTTTTTTTGTACTATATATATCTGCATAAGGCTGTAAAAAGCTTCAGTATATCTTTAAGCTGCATTCTAAAAAGGTTAGGCGACCAAACATGGCTTCCCCTGGCTTCTCTCTCTCTGCTATAGAGAGAGCATTCCATTAGGGACTGCTGGTCCAGGTAAGTAGTCTTGGCTAGGAAAGATTTTTGTGCCAATACTGGCACAAAATAACAAACTCCCTTGGTTTGTTAATAGTATTTCCATTTTAAGTGTTTCTTTTTCAATTAATGAATTGTAATTATGAAAATATCAGCCATTCTTTTATATACACAGTACAACATCTTTTTTATAGACTGTCATTTTCAAATCCACTTTCAGTTCCGTCTCATTCTTGTCTGGTGAAACTTGTTCCTTTTAAACACTAACTAGCTATAGTGTCAGGGCCTCTTAAAAGTAACTGAATATTACTGATCTCTGTTCCTTGCTTGCTTTCGTCGCTTGCCACTGCCTTCACCACTCAACTTACAACAATTGAGTCCAAACCACTGTTGATTTTTTTTTTTTTTTGCAGCATATTGCCAAGATGAAATGGCAAGAAAACAAAAGGAAATCCAAAAGAGTCACAACCACAACCATTGGAGTCTGAGGAAAGCAGAGCCAGCACATCATCCACACCACGACCAGAGGAAAGAGTCAGTACATCATCCACACCAGGACCAGAGGAAAGAGCCATCATCCACACCAGGACCAGAGGAAAGAGCCATCATCCACACCAGGACCAGAGGAAGGAGCCAGCACATCACCAGGTACTGGAAGAGCTGAATCAGACATTGAAGGGAACCTTCCTGACAGCTGGACACTCCAGCAGTACAATAATTTTAGGGAAAAATATGATGGATTGGACGTTTCCCAGAAAAAATTAGGTTGCAAGTATTGCAGAAGATTTGAAATTTCGACCAAAGAAAAAAGTGTCCACGGACCTAAGGAGTGAAAGAATTATCAAATTGAACCATCAGGAAGGAGCAGGGGTGAGATTCTACCAGTTCGCACCTATTCGCTAGAACCGGTTAACATTCTAAGCAGTTCGGAGAACCGGTTGTTAGAAGAAATTACTGGCCTAATCCTGTAAGGAAGGCAGGAAGGAAACATTCTGGTGTTGCTTACAGAAACTGCCTCTCCATTAACTCTTATTACATTCTTGGCAGGACTAGACTTGGCAGGACTAGACTCTGTCTCAGGAACTTCTCTGGAAATTTTTTCCTCCTTTGCTGGTACTTTGCTGTGTGGAGTGACCATTCAAAGTTACAATGGCACTGAAAAAAGTGACATGACCATTTTTCACTTATGGCTGTTGCAGCATCCCCACAGTCATGGCCAGGCGAGGAGATGCGTGCCTCAATGTGAGTGATATTGAATTGGCCACACCCAGCAATAACATGACCACCAAGCCATGTCCACCCAGTCACATGACCACCAAGCCACACCCACCACCTAAGCCACGCCCACAGAACCGGTTGTTAAAAATTTTGAATCTCACCCCTGGGAAGGAGTAAAGATATCCAACAAACTTCCCTCAAAAAGAAATTGAAGGAACATTTCTCATCTAAGGCTCACAACATCTGTACAACAAAGTTGAAGCAATGTGAGCAGGATGTCATAAGCAAAGGACTGGAGAAGACGAGTGAGAAATATCTGGATAGTACATGTAGAGTGTTTATTACAGCGTATAGTCTGGCACAAACGTGCAGACCATTTTCATATATATAGAAGATCTGATTGAATTACAAAAAAGAAATTGTTTAGATTTGGGAACAGGGTTGCATTCACGTAGAATTGCAGTTGCAATAGTAGATTTCATTGCAAAAGATATCAGGAAACATTTATTTACCAAAATTATTGAGAAAACTTGCAAAATCTGTTTGATAATTGATGAAGCCTCAACAATATCTTCCAAACCAGTTCTTATACTGTACTTAAAAGTTGAGGGTCCAGCTTTCTCACCAACAATTTTCCTTGAACTAGTAGAATTAGATAAACAAGATGCAGAGACGATATATTGTTCGGTTATAGAAAGTTTGAATAAAGTTGGGTTTAATAGAAACTATCTGGAGAAACATTTAATTGGATTTTGCTCTGATGAAGCCAGTGTTATGCTTGGGAGAAAATCTGGGGCAAGCACTAGGACAGCCAAAGAGTTTCCAAATATTATAATATGGCACTGTTTAAACCGTCATTTGCAACTTGTTTTAGATTATTCTATTAGGGAAATAAAGCAAATCAATCATTTTCAAATTTTTATTGATAAAATATATTCTATTTTCCATCAATCGAATAAGAACCTAATTGAACTTAACAAAATTTCCGAACACCTTGAGATTGAAATTATAAAAATTGGTAGAGTTTTTGGACCAAGATGGGCTGCCTCTAGTTTAAGATCAACCCTAGCTGTGTGGCGGGCTTATCCAGTGCTACATGAGTTTTTCTGATCAAATAAAAAATACTCCGGTATGGCTGCCCGTCTTGAAAACTCATATTTTCTCACAGATTTGGCCTTGATGATTGATCTGCTAATTGAAATATCTCTCCTTTCTAATGCATGGCAAGCAAGAAACATAAGACATTATAAAGGCTGAAAAACTTGTGCTAAGATCAATTAGATCATTTGAAATGCTTATAGAGGAAAAGGGTTCATATGAAAGTAAGGTTGATGAAACCTTTAAAAATATAAATTTTATACAATATCATCCTATTTCTGGGACTTCCTTGTAAAAAACTTATACAAAGCATTGTAACTAATTTGAAGAAGATTGATGGATTGCGAACATTTAAAAACAGGCTGCCAATTTAAAGACATTGATCAATTAAAATTTCTAAATTATTTGGAGCCAAATTATTGGAAAATTGAAGAAGTGGTGGTTCCATGGAGAGCAGCTAAAGGACAATTGGTTTGAATCTGGTCAAATTTTCAATTATGAAATCAATATTAATGATTATCATGATTTAATAGAAAATGTCTAAAAATTATACAATTCCTTGCAGCATTAAAACGGCTAGAGATATTATTAAAACTATTGCAGTCAGTTCAGCAGAGGCGGAAAGAGGCTTCTTGCAGATGAACATAATATGTTTAGAAGGCAGAAGTCACCTTACAGTTTTCAATATTACAGACCTCCTGACCATCAGTCTAATTGGCTTAGACATGGCCACACCCACCCATCACACACTTAGCCACGCCCAATCAACAAGCCACTCCCACCTGTCACATGACCACCAAGCCACACCCACAAATTAGGCCACGCCCACAGAACTGTTTGTTAAGAGATTTGAATCCCACCCCTGAGTGTAATACATGAAGTATCCACACTGGAATGAATGAAAACTGCAGGCAAGCTTGTACAGGATTCCAGTCATTGCAAGGAAGAGCTTTTATCTTAGTAGGTGGTGGTCCTTAATTCATCATTGCATAAAGGAAGATCAGCCATTTTTATAGGCTATTCTGAAAGGATTTCTTAGAATGGAAGCTATAGCCACTGGAAGCT